>NC_089519.1:37913765-38098765 GCF_963924715.1 Thunnus thynnus
AATTGAGTTTTGGTTTGATCTCTCTATGACATTCCTACGGGCCATGGCGGCCATTTTAGTTACATAGGTGGCACTAGAGAGCACATTTTGGCACTTGGGGTTAATTTTTACATTTTATCAAATTTTTCGCCAGACCTGATGTGCGTGCCAAATTTGGTGAGTTTTTGAACATGTTTAGGGGGTCAAATTTAGGTGTGATGTAATAATAAAGAAAGAAACAAACAACCAACTGTTTACTGTTACTGTTTTACAGCAGTCCTCTGCCTTCTGGGCTCGGTCCCTAAATATAGAACGTATGTTATTTAATCTAACATGTTCTGCTCTGAAATCCTCCTTCACTCTTTTACAGTGAGGAGGGATGAAACATGTATGAAACATGTATGAAACATGTATGAAACATGTATGAAACATGTATGAAACACGTATGATGCCTCGTCCGCAGCCTCTCGTCGGACCACTCAGCCGCCTCTCCGGCTGCTCTCATCAACAACACTGTTTCCTCACTGGGGAAACACCCAGAATGCACTGCTGCTCCATTAGCAGCCTTCACAGACTCTGAGCGTCTGTCTGTGACTGAACGAAAAATGAAAAGCTTGATTTCACACTGATGGACTGAAGCGAGGGGTTAAATCCCGCCGGACGCCTCAACTGCCTCCACTCAACAACTCTGTTTTCCTCGTTCCTACGGAAGCCCAAACAGGATTTAATTATCTCTACTCTTTGTTTTCCTTTATTGACAAAAGTAATTATTCCATTGTGATGAGAAGGTTAATTATCTTTCATGTTGAGATCACGTATTATCGCAGTAGGATAAAGTTGTTGTCATGGTTTCATAATTATAAGAGCTATTTAAATAAACTCTATTATTATTAATAATGCTTGCTTCTAATATACTGTAGGTATATGCCAAAAAATAGGAATATATATATATATATATATATATATATATATATATATATGTATGTATGTATTATATACAGTACCAGAAGCTCAGAACAAGAGTCAATAAATCCAGTAAATCCTGACATATATTTGGACTGTTTTTCTCCAGTAGACTTGTCTGAACTAACTTCAATGAATTGTTCAGCTAAACCATCAACCTGTCTCTTAGATCCCATCCCAACTAGGCTGCTTAAGGAAGCCTTACCCTTAGTGAGCACTTCTTTACTAGATATGATCAATCTGTCTTTAGTAACAGGCTATGTACCACAGTCCTTTAAAGTAGCTGTAATTAAACCTCTTCTTAAAAAGCCTACTCTTGATTCAGGTGTTTTAGCCAATTATAGACCTATATCTAACCTTCCATTTCTATCCAAGATCCTTGAGAAAGCAGTCTCTAATCAGTTATGTGACTTTCTACATAACAATAGTTAATTTGAGGATTTTCAGTCAGGATTTAGAGGCATCATAGCACAGAGACAGCACTGGTGAAAGTCACAAATGACCTCCTAACTGCATCAGACAAAGGATTTGTCTCTATACTTGTCCTGTTAGATCTTAGTGCTGCATTCGACACAATTGACCATCAAATCCTTTTGCAGAGACTGGAACATTTAATTGGCATTAAAGGAACTGCATTAACCTGGTTTAAGTCCTATTTATCAGACCGATTTCAGTTTGTACATGTGAATGATGAATCCTCCGTGAAGGCAAAAGTTAGACACGGAGTTCCACAAGGTTCTGTACTTGGACCGATACTATTCACCTTGTATATGCTTCCATTAGGTAATATTATTAGGAAACACACATTTTTATTGTTATGCAGATGATACCCAATTATATTTATCAATGAAGCCAGATGAACCCAATCAGTTAAACAAACTCCAAACATGCCTTAACGACATAAAGACCTGGATGACCTGCAATTTTCTACTACTAAATTCAGATAAAACTGAAGTTATTGTGCTTGGCCCTAAACACCTTAGAAACACATTATCTAATGATATAGCTACTCTGGATGGCATTACCCTGGCCTCCAGCACCACCGTAAGGAATCTGGGAGTTATCTTTGATCAGGATATGTCCTTTAACTCCCACATAAATCAAATTTCAAGGACTGCCTTTTTTCACTTACGTAATATCACAAAAATCAGGCACATCCTGTCCCTAAAAGATGCAGAAAAACTAGTTCACGCATTTGTTACTTCTAGGCTGGATTATTGCAATTCCTTATTATCAGGCTGCCCTAACAAGTCTCTAAAGACTCTCCAGCTGGTCCAGAACGCAGCTGCACGTGTTCTGACTAAAACTAGAAAAAGAGACCACATTTCTCCCATTTTAGCTTCACTACATTGGCTTCCTGTAAAATCTAGAATAGAATTTAAAATCCTTCTCCTAACTTACAAAGCCCTTAATGGTCAGGCACCATCATATCTTGAAGAGCTCATAATACCGTATTATCCCACTAGAACACTGCGCTCCCAGTATGCAGGCTTACTGGTGGTCCCTACAGTCTTTAAAAGTAGAATGGGAGGCAGAGCCTTCAGCTATCAGGCTCCTCTTCTATGGAACCATCTACCGGATTCAGTCCGGGGTGCAGACACCCTCTCTATGTTTAAGAGTAGGCTTAAAACTTTCCTTTTTGATAAAGCTTATAGTTAGGGCTGACCAGGCTCGCCTTGGATCAGCCCTTAGTTATGCTGCTATAGGCCTAGACTACTGGGGGACTTCCCATGATGCACTGAGCTCCTCTCTCCTCCTCCTCCTCTCCATCTGTATGCATTCATGTAACATCAATGCATGTCACTAACTTTGCCTCTTCCCCGGAGTTTTTTGTGCTTTCTCATCTCACAGAAAAACCTGACTCCCGGGCCGAACCTTCGCGGTCCTTCACAGTCCTGATGGCATCCTTCCCTGGCTGTTGCTGCTTGTGCTTGTTGTTGTTTGTTGTTGTCATTGTTTTTCTTCTGTCCCCCCTCCCCCTTTCCCTCTCTCTTTCTCTCTCTCAACCCAACCGGTCAAAGCAGATGGCCGCCCACCAAGAGCCGGGGTCTGCTTGAGGTTTCTACCCGTTAAAGGGGAGTTTTTCCTTACCGCTGTCGCCAAGTGCTGCTCATGGGGGAACTGTTGGGTCTCTGTAAATTAAAGAGTATGGTCTTGACCTGCTCTATGTGAAAAGTGCCTTGAGATGACTTCTGTTGTGATATGGCGCTATATAAATAAAGATTGATTGATTGATGATTGATTGAGCAACAGCAAAATAAGCTGTTTGTCATTGGCAGAGAAGATTTGGCAAATTTTTCATGGGCGCAACCCACATACTCTGCTGCTCATCCCATTAATGCTTGTTCTTTACAAATATGGCTCCATTTAAAAGGGAAATAAACAGGCTTTCCAACGATTTATTGCCAAGAAGCATCGTTACAACAAAGACAGAATCTACCAAACACAAATTTCCTTACTTTTTGTGCTAAGTTTATATATATATAAATACTAAAAATTTGTGTCTGATATGATTTTTCCACAAAAAAGTTAAATTACCTTGTTAAAAGTTTTTTCTCCTTCATGAAAAGTGTCTTTGTTTGAGCAAAGTTATCTTAGAGATGTGTTTTCTGGTCCTGATCCCAATCAGTCGTTTGCAAATATCTATCAATCTGTATTTGCCAATACAGAGTCTGATCTGATATTTCTATTTAGCTAAATATTGATTAAACATGTATCTGACACATTAAAACAATCACTGTAGCTACTAAAGTAAACTTGCCTTTTTTCATGAGTTTCTTGATTGAAATATTGAAAATCCTGATTCAAAACTACAAAGCAGAGCTACAGAAACACTCTGTGCAGCGATGTTCAATCTGCTCGTCTCCTACGTCTGAAGCTGAAGTATCTTAAAGTTCCACCGACGGCCGCTAGCTGCTCCAACTGACTCCTGTTCAAAAAGCCTCAACTTCTCTCCAGAGATATTGAGTCAACGAGTCATTCTGGTCTCAATCTCTAAATTCAGACCCTCTAATAAGTGTGCAGGTGGTCATCTTGGAAATTATTGCTCCGTTAATAAGATTTGAAGACTTGTGTCTGCTGTGTGTTAGCTCAAGTGTGCGACGCTTGGTGTTCTCAGTAAGCTAGTATTAGCTTGGGTCCGAGGTAGCGTGGCGTGTTTCCAGAGTGTGAAAGGCAACACTCCTTATCTGGAAGGTCCTGGCTCTGAATGGAAAAGATGGTGCCGACCAGAAGCTGCAACTCTGGGCTTCAACCGACTCCAGTAAAACCAACAGATGACGTCGCAACTCGCTACGTCCAGCTTTATACGCAGCGTATGGTGGTGTGACAGAGTGGAGCTTCTTCCCTCACAAGTGATCTTTGTTCGAGTACAGACACATAAACTGTCAACAGACGAGTTTCATTTTGTCATCAAGTGACTCAGATTTAATTAGTGACAGCTGATATGAGCTGCCGCCCAACACGTTTGTCTTTTTAACCGCTGAAAGTGACATGAGAGTTACTCTCTTTTCACATTCATACTTTCATTATAGATGAATCTGTCGATAATTTTAATTAATCGATTAGTTGTTTGGTCCCATAAAATGTCAATCAATGTTTCTCAAAGTCCAAGATGACTTCCTCAAATGTCTTGTTTTATCCACAACACAAAGATATTCAGTTTACTGTCATAAAGGACTAAAGAAACCAGAAAATATTCACATTTAAGAAGCTGAAATCAGGGAATTTTAGCATCTTTTTCTTTAAAAAAATTACTCAAAATGATTATAAAAATAGTTGGTAATTAATTTAATAGTTATTTATTATTAGATATTATTAATAGTTAAGTTAACTTTACTTCCACTGTGACATGAGGTTGGACCTACTGTCTGTCCCTAAAGTCCGTACTGACACTCTGCTTCCTCTGCTCGGAATCAGTTGCCGAACCACCTGAATCCTCGTCTCACTGGACGTATTTACAGGAAATTTAAATAACCTGGACGCAGCAACATCTGGCTGATTCAGTTTGATCCTTGATGCTGATGACTTGTGACCATAGACTGTAAAAAATATGGACGTCATGGGCGACTCCCAGCTAATCAAAGAGGAGGAGCTGAGGCGGCTGAATGATGCCCGGTCGCTGAAAAAAGCCATCTAGCGGTTAGCGACCTGTCAAAGCAGCCACGTCCTTAATTATACAAAACTTTACGGCTGAATAAAGTGAGTTATAAAAAAATTCATCTCTGAAATTAGCTATAGAGACTAAAACCGTTGTTTGTACCAGGCTGTAAACATGTTTATTCCTTATTTTAACATGAGAGTCTTGACTCGCTTTTGGAGTCTCAAGTGGCCGTTTGAGGAACTGCAGTTTTTTGGCTTCATGTTTCAGTGCCGGAGGTTCCTGCTTGATTGTGACGAATACTGATGAATATTTTTGACATTTTCATTTATTCTTTATTTTCAGTGTAATTGTTATATGTTTTCATGTCTGATTTTTTTAATCTCAATGAGACTTTTCCTGGTTAAATAAATAAATAAATAGATCTCTTTGGACTCTGAAGTGCTCCTCATGTCGGTGGATCAGCTGACTGTCGCAGGTCGGCCATCTTTAACCAGATCAGTGTCAGACTGCTGTGCTCTGAGTTCTTCTTACAGCAGCTTTAGATAAACTGGATTATTACCTTTTCCATCAGCTTCCCCCTGAATCAAACACCAGACACCAGCCTGATGTGTTGCACCGTAGCAACATGACGGATTTAAAAGATTTTCTCTTTGCTACACTGGAGGGTTTTTGGCATTTTTGACCCGTCAGCACTTCAGCGCTGCTCAGTCCTGACCTTTCTCTCTACACCCACAGGAAGTAATTACATGCTGTGAAGTCACTGGATGAATGTTAAACAGTCCACTCCATCATCCCGCTGAGACTCGCCGTGCCACATCCTGCAGTCTGGGTTGCATCGTCTTCAAATTTCATGCTTCAGCCGGCTGGACGGGCGGACAGCGTGAGCCGACGTCTGCGTTTCATACAGTTCTGCTTCTTCACAAAGCAAAAGTTGGTTGTGTTGTGGATATTTCTGAGCGATGGTCGACACATCAGTGGAGAGAAGCACGCACGAGCCTTTGATGTCTTCATGCTGAGAATGTTTATTGAAGTTACTTGATCGAGGAGAATCGTAAACAGCGAACATCCAAGTTGTTGTAACTCAGATGCTGTCTCTTTAGTCTTTAGCCAGGCGGCAACCTCCGGGGCTGTAAAATGAAGCCAAAAACTGCAGTTCCTTGAACGACCACTTGAGGCTCCAAAAGCGAGTCAATCCCCATAGACCCCCATGTTAAAATGCCCAACTTTACAGCAGAAATAAACATGTTTACAGCCTGGTACAAACAACGGTTTTGTTTTTTTTATAACTCACCCGTTTAAATGTTATTAAGCCGTAAAGTTCTGCATAATGAAGGACATGGCTGCTTTGAGTGACAGGTCCGCCAGCCGCTAGGTGGCTTGTTTCAGCCATTCGGCCCGCCTCTTTGCCCATTTTTGATTGGCTGGGAGTTAGGCAGCGTCACGCACTGCCAAGATGGCGACGGCCGGAGCGGCTCGCTTTGAGCTTTGAAACCGCTCCTCAGAAACCAACGAGTGACGTCACGGTAACTACGTCCATATTTTTATACAGTCTATGTCTTTAACCCAAGCAGATCGGCCTACAATATGAAAAATTGGTCTGATTGGTTCGCTAGTTTCTAAACAAAGGACGGCACTTTACTCGTGACATCTTAAGTCGCGTTGCATTGAGCCTCAGGTCAACACATCTGTGTTGTCTGGAAGGGTCCTCTGTGGTCTTGGCTCACCATGGCGATGCTGATATCAAAACATCACAGACAGCTGACGTCTCGAGGAGAGATTAAGAATTACAGCGTGACCTCAAGGCTCAGTTTGTAACCTGTATAACAGGTTGGATCAGATTTTCTGTTTGTTTGAAACTAATTTCTATGAAAATCAAACTACAGACAGTTTATACATCAAAGTCGACCTTCTTCTGAATCTCAGACCCACAAAATGCATTGATGAATGTTTCCAATTCAGCAAATGGTTTTCTAATATTAACGACGCTCAGCTGACCTTAAAACACAGCTGAGCTGACATATTATTGAGGAAAATGGCAAATGTATTTCAGAGCTGCTATCACGCCCTCTCACAGTTAAATAAGGCTGGCAGCTCGATGAAAAGGTCAGTGACTGAATAAAAAGATCCAACTACAGCTGGAAGACTTTCCTGGAAGCTTCTCTGAGGCTCCTACTGGCCCCGACTATACATGACAGCACTAAAGAGCTGAAATTACTAGAAGATTCATCAATTAGTCCATTGACAGAAAATTAATTGGCAACAATTTCATAACTGATTAATCATTTAAGTCCTTTTTTAAGCAAAAATACCAACAGTTCTTTGGCAGCAGCTTCTCACATGTGAATATTTTCCAGTTTTCCAGGACAGTAAACTCAACATCTTTGTGTTTCTCAGACAGAACGAGTCTGAATATGTTCACTGGGGCTTCAGGGAACAACAATCAACATTTTACTCACTGATCAATCAACAGATTATTAAAGAAAATAATGACAGGACTCCTATGATGGAATAATACAACAAATGAGCTCAATAGAAACTAAAACTATTAAAGTCTTCAGACTAGTACAGACTGAACTTCACTGTATAACTAATTAAAGGATATGAAGTAAACCTGGAGCTTCTGGACTTGTTCCTTTGAGGCAGATTTGTGATTCAGGTCTTTTTAAATAAAACTGACTGGACTATTATTACACCTGCTTACTGGTTATACTGTATTCTACTGAACTATTGTGGAACCAGTGGTGGAAAGAATCCTCAGATCTGTTACTTAAGTCAAAATACCAAAACATTCATGTAATTCTGGTTGTTTCATCACGTCAGCGTTCAGTCTGAAAGCGCCGACGCAGCGACGTTTCAGCTCCAGACTGTGATGAATGTGGATGTGAAACGACTCAAGAATCAGCTGTAACTGATTACTGTTATTTAACACCGAAGAAGACGAATCATCAAGCTGCGTCTGATGAACAAACGGACTCAACCAGAGTTACTTCTATTAACATCAGTGAAATCAAACTTCACCTTAAAGTCTGTAAATACTTGTTTTCACATCATAAGTGTGTTTCTATGATATCAAATGTTCCTGACTGAATAAGGACATCTGCAAACAACTGTCAGCACATTTGACGTCACTCATTGCGGGTGACGTCACGGTAACTACGTCTATATTTTTATACAGTCTATGGTTTTAATTTACAAACTAAATGTTCCAGTTTGAACAACAAACTGACACCACGAGCCTCTGAAACCTGTTTAACTTTCTCCTTTAAACCCTCATGTTTCATTCTGAGCGGCGTGCTGACAGTAAACTGCCCCCCCCCCCCCCCCCCCCCCGGCTGGTCTCTGTTAGCTCGGTGCTAACGTTACGTTTCTTTTACAGCATCATGTGTTTTAGATTCATATGAAATGATGCATTTCTTCTGATCACAGTGACAGAAATCTGAAAAAAAAAAGACACTTTCACATCCAGACTGTGAAGGTCAGACAGAAGCTACGACCTTCATCTTAAGTTTTTCACAATATCACACTCGTGTTTTAAGCCTGAAGAACGACAGACGACCTTCATCCGTCCGCCGTCGTCAACACAAACATCTGTGCCGTCGCTGCAGTCGACGTGTGTGAACTCTTTGTCTGTAGCCATGGTTACCAACCATCTTCCTTAAGGGACCCTGTTATTTTGCTATATAAATAACACTGTAAATGTTGGAAATAACTATTAAATTTAGCTGTTTTCTTCACAGACATGAATGAAATGCTGAGACACGTGTCTAAAACAACCCTTAAAATCAACACAGATGTTTCTATCGACCGTGATAATACACCGCTTTGATATATTAATTGATCTAATATGAAATAACTGAATCTCAATATGAGGAAAACTGATATTTGCTGCATTAGTTCTATTTAATAAGAGAAACAATAAAAGTCCACCGACCTCGTCCACGTTCTCGAAGGCGTTGATGACATCATAAGGCAGGCAGGACAGCAGGTCGATGACGAACCAGGTCTTGACATAGTTCATGCGGATGAGTTTGGGGTCGGAGATGACCTCACCGGCCGGCCCGACGAACGTGGTGTGGAAGTTGAGGACGATGTCGACGAGGAAGATGACGTCCACGATGCTGTCCACCACCAGCCAGGTGACGTTGTTCTGCTTGGTCTTGAAGGAGACGTTGTAGGGCACCATGATGGCGGTGTAGAAGGTGAGGATGAGGATGACCCAGTCCCACGTGGTCTTAAAGAGGCAGTAGTGCAGGATGATGTGCGGCGGCGTTTTCGGAGTTTCCTGTTTGTACTGAGGCAGGATGTCCGAGCCCAGCTGGAGAACCTGAGAGACAAAATACAACAAACTGACCGTTGAGGTGAATTTCATTTAATTATCATATCATATAAAGTGAATGAAAAGACTTGATCTGAGACCGACTGAGTGTTAAGTTATTAACTTTTCACGTCATTATATATAATAAACATTTCGTGTATGTTTGGTTTCTTTTTTCTGTGCTTTGGTACTTTTATCTACAGCATTTCCTGTGATTAAATTTAATTAAAAGGAGGGAAAAAAATGATGGAAGCCACTAAAATAAAACCACCTGCATGTACCAACAGAAACAAGCTTTTAATTTTCAAGA
Source organism: Thunnus thynnus (assembly GCF_963924715.1). NCBI lineage: Eukaryota > Metazoa > Chordata > Actinopteri > Scombriformes > Scombridae > Thunnus > Thunnus thynnus. Next base: position 37,923,435 of record NC_089519.1, read on the forward strand.
AAAAACAAATAAAACAAACAAATGATACACATTTCATTTTTGTGTGACTAAATAAATCAAGGATTTTACTGAGCTGAGCCTTTATAAATAACTCTGTGTATAAAATCAATAATATAATAATATGATCAGAGTCGTCATGTATGGATTAATTCATTAGTGCCGGCAGTAATTATTATCAGTCACAGCTGCTTACAGCTGAAGATGTTTGAAGAAAACTCATAAAGTACATTTAACCATTTTTATTTCTAATTATCTGTTTAAATACACAAAACAAGTTTGTTGAGATCAAAATATCTTTTTTTCCCAGCGGTGGAAGAAGTTCTGAGATTATTTACTGAAGTACAAGTAGAAATATCACAATCACAAAATATTCCATTACCAGTAAACCTCCTGCGTTCAAAATCTTTGTTGCTGTGTCTCAAATCTCATAATTCTGTACTTACACATTTTGAGTGCATAAGTGCGTTCACACTGAGAAGTATGGAAAAATGCACTGTGAGAACTAGGATGGTGCACTCAAAACGGTCAAAAAGTTGAGTGTGGAACTATGGACGCTTCTCGCCCTCAATGGTCGCCATCTTGGCTACGTAGCGGAACGGGAGGGACCATTTTTCAAACTGGAAATGGCGGCCGAGTACATTGTAACTACGGTGAACATCACCGCATTATATAAATGTAAGTTATACATGTGTTTTTTAGCACTAAGCACCACTATACTGTTGTCACTGTTGTCACTGTTGTCAGAACCTTTTCTTGTGAATTCGCGGCCATCAAAGGTTCTCCTGAACGCTTGGAAGAGGAGGGTGATGGGAGGGTTTTTCATTTTGGTCTCAATCTGCAACCTCGCCGCTAGAAGCCAGTAAATCTTACAAACTGGTCCTTTAACGTAATAATCTCAAAGATTCTCTGCTTTATTCTCTTTGACGATACCTGTGGCGATAAGCGGTAAATGCAGGTGTGGTTTTTTAACGTAACTTCCACGGATGTCCCAGAGTTCCAAACAGTGTCACACATCGTGAAAAATTAGCTTTTTTGTCCACCGGCCAAATGGTTAGTGGTGAATGTTCAGTAGATTAACATTGTTTTGTTGGCTGGTGACTGAAGCAACCAGCCTCTTGCGTATTTTACCAGCAAATTTTGTTCCCTGGTGTCACCTGTGTGACGTCAGACCGGAAAAAATGGTTCGCCACTTCACACCATGGATGTATAATAAGAGCTGGATAGGGCGCCGCTGCTCAGCCTTGCAGCCAGTTTTTCCCAGTGGCCACTCGTGGTATTGCAGCGAAAAATCCCCCTGCGGCCCAAAAAGCATGTTCCCCTATAGACCACCATTGTAGAAGAGACGCCTGTAAAACTGTTGACAGGACACCTCGAACTGCAAACAACGTCAATTATGAGTCTTTTTGTTATGGTCTTTTGATCCATGGAGGTTTTATATTTGTAAAACTTTCCTCGAGCCGAGAAAAGCGATTTAAAAATCCGTGACAATTTCATGACAATGTCATGACAATGTAAAGTCTATGAGCCGAGCGGGAGCTCGTGAGCGGGGCCACACAACGCGGAAGCAAACCCGGAAGCTAGAAACTTTTTTTGGCGTATGCGCCAGGTGAGCGGTTCCTACAGGACTGAATGGGCGCCATGTTTAGTCCAGTATCCAGCTCTAATAATACATCCGTGTTTCACACACACAAGTGAGCTGAAGAGCGAGTCCGTTGCGTTAGCTCCGCCTTCCCTCTCTGGTGGACCAACCACTGCTGGCTGATGGAAACGCATCACTGATCACAGCGGGTCACAGGCTCAGTCACCACAACAGCTAATTAGAATCTACAATGATGCATATTTTATTCAGTTATCATTTGTTTTATGTATAAAATATTGAGCTGAAAAGTAACTATAGCTGTGAAACATACAGTATGTACTGTAGTGAAGAGAAAAGAAGCATGAAATGGAAATATTCAAATATTCATTTTATGGTTTTATATTTAAAATCTGCTGGTACAAACAAATACATGATATGAGCTGCATAAAATGTGAAATGTTAAATTATATCTCATTTCATTTGCAATTTGCCCTGAAGCCTCGTTACTATTGAACCACCTTTTTATTTATTTATTAGATCTTTTGATGAATTTTAATAACTTTAATAGTTCTTCATCTCCTAAATATTAGCCTAATTTAAACGAAACAAAGCAGCTGATCTGAACTGTAACACGCAGGTGATTATTTCCTCTTCAGTGTCACAGAATATAAAGAAATAACCGACAGTTAACTGGTTTCAGTCCGTTCACTGTGTTTCCAGTTTAACGGACACTTTGATCCACAGAGACGTCCAGTGTTCAAGTGTTTATAGTGAGCTTCATGACAGCTTAAAAACTGTTGTTGATGTTTTTAAAACCTCCTGAACAGAAGAAATAATAATGTTACCATTCGAAAAAGACTAAGCAGCAGCATCATTTAACTTAATTAGACTTTTGTTGGATGTTTTTCCTCATTTCCTGTCATCCCTCTACTTTCATCTGTCACGTTACAACACAATACAGAAGCTAAAGATGCTCCTCTGATTCCTCCTCTTTTTAATATTCCGGATACTAAAATGTTTCTGAAGCTAGAATCTAGGGCTGCGACCAACAATTATCTTAATTATTGATTATATTGCAAATTGTTTTTCCTGTTTTGTCCAACCAGCACGTAAAGATATTCAATTTACTGGCAAATCATCACATTTTAGAAGCTGAAAACAGAAAATATTTGGCATTTTTGCTTGAAAAATGAATAATCAGTTATCAAAATAGTTACCTGTTAATTTTCTGTTGATCTACTAATTGTTTTAATTTGTATTTTATTGAGTTTTTAAGGAGCTCTGATTACCGTTCATGTTTAACAGCAGCTTCAGTCTGAAGTAAACAACAACAGGAAGTACCTCCATCCATCTGAACACTCAGATAGCAGAAGACAGCGGCTGTCAGAGGTACTTTAGGCTGTTGGCTTTGTTTCAGATCCATTTACAGAACTTCTAATAAAAGTAATTCTCGTCTGCAATTCTGCAATTAAATCAATTCCTTCTTGTGCCGTCCAGCGCTGATTACTGCTGAACGGTGTTCTCAGTGAGTGAAGAGAAGTGCGGTCATTTATTATACATCACATCTGCTACAGAGTCTGAAACAAACAGAAAGCTTTTCCGATGCCACTAAGGTACCATAACAGACAGAGGTGAGTCCATCGGAGCTGATCTATCTGTGTCGGTCCAAACGTCGATTTCTGCTCTTTCTGTATCTCATCGCAGGAAAAGATCAGACTGAAGGTCTTTGGACACCAAGTGCATTTTTTTCGTTTTTTAATCCATCATCCATCACAGAAACCTTGCACACTGAGTCCGATGCGTTTTATGACTATATTCGTTGTGAAAATTCGCCATACGAGGCAAAATGGAGTCGTCAAGCAGGGAGGATGATTTTGTGGAAACAGAAAGAACCACACAGTAAAAAGAAGACCACCAATTTCCACGATCCAATTGATCCTGAACAGCGGCTGGCTGAGCAGCCTTTCGACCGGATCCACAGATTTTCAGGGGACAGCCTCAAAATGAGATGATGATCAATAGTTGTCCTGTGATCAGTCTGTGTATAACTTCTCTGCTGGAGCTGATAGTATCAGTGTTTCCAGGCTGTGTTGTTTGCCTGTACGGTGGCTCTGAGTGGTCAAACAACTCTGTAAAGGCTTTTGACGGACGTAAAAATCAACAGAATCAACAGCAACAATAACACAGACTGTTTATATGTTTAGATGTATTGTATATGACTGTCTTTAACCTTTGGCACTTCGTTGCTTGTTGCACTACCTTCTTGTTGTTTCTTGTCTACTTCCCGTCATTTCTTACTTTAATAATTAATTTAAAAAAAACATTTAAAAAATTTTCTGTCTTGCTTTCTTTCTTATTTCATTTGTACCTGTTCAGCTTCTTGAGAAGTTTAACTCGCACTGAGTCGGACAATATTTCATTAAGTTTAATGTGACTTGATTATGATACCTGCCCTGTTAGCACCATTTAGCTACAGTAGCTAACGTTAGCCCGAGTGTGCAGCGCTCAGTGTTGCCTGTAAGCTAACGTTAGCTTGGGTCTGAGGTAGCGGGGCGTGTTTCCAGAGCGTGAAAGGCAACACTCCGTGCTTCTTATCTTGAAGATCCTGGTTCCAAACGGAAAAGATGTAAAGAAAGAGGCTTCAAACCGAGTCCGATGAAACCAACGGGTGACGTCACATCTCGCTACGTCCAGCAGTCTGTGGTTTCCCTCCACTCTGTGACAGCAGACCTTTCACTCCACCTTCAGGTGTGGATGTTCAGAAAAACATGCTGTATGAGCCAGTCATGATGGATCGTAAACCAGCTCTTAGGACAGTGCTGTGTTGAGCTAAATGCTTCTGTGTAATGTTCAGGTATAATATTTACCGTGTTCACCGGCGGATGGCTTCTGTGTAGGAGAAGCACTTCATCTCCTGTACTGGCTGTAAGCTGAAGTTTCTACAGGAGGTGAAAGGATCTTACCTCTGCCAGGCGCGAGTGTTTGTGGACGTTTTCTCCTTTATGGACAGCGGGAGCGAGCTGCTGGAGAACTCCTCGACTGCTGGTTAACGCACGAGTCAGACGGGCAAATTTACCCCAACCTGGCAATAAAGACAGAATAACAGCATCACATGACTGAAACCTCACTAACAATATTTAATGTCTGGAAATTTCAGTTTGAAAAAGTGGGTGTCGTATTATATGCAGTACTGTGCAGAAGTTTTAGACACTTTAGATGTTTAGGTTCTTCTCCATAATGCACCAAAGAACAAGGAGTCCTGCAACAGATGGTCTCTGATCTCAACATCATGGAGTCAGTCTGAGATTAACATGAAGAGACAGAAGCACTGTGGCAACAAGTGACCTGCAGAGAACCTGAAACACTGAGGAGAACTGCTGCTGTTTTAAAGACAAAGCTGCTCACAGCAGATATTGATTCACTTTCTGCTGTGTACTCAACTTTGGATCAAGTTAACTGATCAATAAAAATTATTCATGGCATTATTTTTGAAAGCATCCTCACTTTACCTTTAGTGGCTAAAACTTTTGCACAGTTCTGTGTATAATAATAATAATAATACATTTTATTTGGAGGCGCCTTTCAAGTCACCCAAGGTCACCTTACAAGAAATAAAAGCATAAAAGAATAAAAAAAACATCAATTAAAACAAAACATCAGCATAAAAACAGGTGAGGTGCACAGTGTCCAGTTATAGGGAGTATGCCAGTTTGAACAGGTGAGTTTTGAGGTGGAACTTAAATGAGGTGATGGAGTCTGACTGTCTTATATGTGGGGGGAGAGAGTTCCAGAGCCTGGGCGCTGAGCAGCTGAAGGCTCGGGCACCCATGGTACTGAGGTGTGACGTGGGGATGGATAAGAGTCCAGTAGAGGTTGAGCTGAGGGGTGCGGGAGGGACTGTATTCATGAAGGAGGTTGCGGGGGTAAGTAGGGACTAGGTTGTGGAGAGCTTTATAGGTGAGGAGGAGGTTTTTGTAGTGGATGTTGTTAGTTGATAGTTGGATGAGGACAGGGATGATGTGGTCGGATGATTTGGTACGGATGATGATCTGGGCGGCATCTGTAGTCCATTACAATCAAAACATACAACAGCACAACAACAAACAGTACAAAGCAAAAAAAAACAAACAAAAAAAATACAAAGAACACACCATACGAAATACAAAAGCTACACACAACAGCACATCACATACACCCACAATGTCAATTAAAAATGAATAATGTAAACTAGGCTCTGTGGTCACACAGCTGATTGGTCTTTAGTTGATATTTTAATTTGGCCTTGAATGTACTGATAGAACTACAGTTCTTCATATCATCAGGTAGGACGTTCCACTGAGTTGTGGCTTTCACACAGAAAGACTGCCCAAATGCAGTGCGATGAAATGGTACAATCTTGTATAGAGGATATAAGTTTACATATTATTTATCATTTTAAGTCCTGAGTTTCCTGAGTTTAGATTAGCTTGTGTTACTTACCAGACTTACCAGGAGACAAATGGGGGAATCACCCAATGACTTCCTGCTTTTAAGCTTGTAGCGGTAAGACACCGGGTAATGTCCCAAGCACAGGTTGCAAAGGACCATAAACCACAAGAAGAACACTTAGGCAAAATAAAATAATCTCAACCACACCACCGCTTGAATGTTCACAAAAATATATTAGTGCACAGTTAGACATTCAGTCCAGGTCCATAAAGGTTATAAAAGGAACCAAGTACTCCATTTCAGCAAAGGGATGGCCTCATAGCCCGACTCGGGTCATCTCTTGCTTATCATAGTTTCTCTCCTGTCATTTACGGGCCAGAGAAAGGTTCTTTAAGATAAAAGGCTTGAGGTCATCAAGCTGTGTGATGTTTTGGTAAACTGGAGAGTCAGGTAGAGCATTTCCGGGCTGCAGCAATACGTCCAGCGGTCCCCTGAGTGGTCGGTTTAGGTTGAGTTCTGCCGGTGTAACTCCTGTGGACTCCTGTACAGCAGAGTTCAAGGAAAACCTGAACTCATGAAGATGTTTATCCCAGTTTTTATGCCTGGAGCCCACGTAGGAAGCCATCATAGTTTTTAAGGTCCCATTCACTCGCTCTGACAAATTTGTCTTCGGATGGTAAGCAGATGTCAGTTTGTGTGACACATTCCAGGCTTTACAGATAGCCTGGAAGACGAAGGAGACAAATTTAGAGCCTCTGTCTGAGAGAATGTAATCAGGTATTCCCCATCTGGTGACAATCTCCTGGGTGAGGATGCGAGAGATGGTTTCAGCGGTGGCGTTCCTCAAAGGGAAGAGCTCCACTCACCTGGAGTAATAGTCCACAAAAACAAGTAGGTATGTGTTTCTGCTAGAACTCCTGGGGAAAGGACCCATCAAATCCATTCCCCGCATTTCCCAGGGGTGGCATACCACTGTTTGTTGTAATTTTCCGGCTGGCTTGCGGCTTTCAGGTTTGTAAAGTTGGCAGACTTGGCAATTTGTCACATGCTGCTTGACATCCCAGCTCATTTTTGGCCAGTAAACCAGACTCTGCATCCTACAGTAGGTTTTGTATCTACCCAGGTGGCCAGTGAGAGGGTCTTCATGGACTGCTGACAGAAACTGTGAACGCAGGCTTTCAGGTATGTATATCTGGTACAGGGTTTTCTAAGCCAGCTTTACAACCCGGTTAGCTCAGTCAGTAGAGCATGAGACTCTTGATCTCAGGGTTGTAGGTTCGAGCCCCACATTGGGCGCCATTTCTTTATGTGGTGGTTTGAGCAAATTAAACTCAGCCAAGTCTGAGTAAGACACACTTTCCAACCCCAGAAAGGATACATGTATTCTACCATGACCCCGGGTAATGTCCCAAGCACAGGTTGCAAAGGACCATAAACCACAAGAAGAACACTTAGGCAAAATAAAATAATCTCAACCACACCACCGCTTGAATGTTCACAAAAATATATTAGTGCACAGTTAGACATTCAGTCCAGGTCCATAAAGGTTATAAAGGAACCAAGTACTCCATTTCAGGCTTTCCCCAGTTATCAGTTCAGTTCATTTCAGGAAACAAAATAATCCACCTCGGGTTTTCCTGGTATCCCAAAACAAACTCAAAAGAAGGAAGTTCAGTTCAGTACATTCAATCCATCAAACCCCCAAAGCCTCAGTAAAAAAGAAAAGATAAGATAACAAAAAGAAAACACTTGGTCACCCGGCTTCAGCTGACTCACGGTTGGAGAGGACAAGATGCTTTTCCCAGCTGCTCGAGGGCACACAACGCGAACACGGATCAACGCGGACTTAAACGCGCACAGAATGCCAGTGGTAGGCTTATAAAACGGAGGTTAAACTTCTCCCCTGTTCCTCACTTGTCAGCGTCAGACGCCATATTGATTTTATTGTCACCTGATATGAAAACATAAGAGGCCGGACTCCGAGAGAGCGGTAAAACAGAGCCATATGACTGGCTGACTGGGCTGGTGGGGTGTGGGGGTGAGTAAAAAAAAAACATAATACTGACGATTCACATAACATAACATATCGTAATCCAGAATATGATTTCGAGATGATACATAAAACAAATCATATAGTCATGAAAATAACACAAACGACAAAGAAATAAAAAACTTTCAAATCATCATTCAATCGTTGTTTACCAATACCTGTTTAACGTATCATTAGTTATAATTTGGGTGATCGCCACCGGTGATGTCATGGGTTAGATGGAGTATGGGGGATATGTTGCATTGAGTTAAATGTCTGGTTTAGTATTTATGTGATTCTTACTTATTTTGTCTTGTGATGAGGATTATGCTGTGTGTGTGTGTGTGTGTAAACAATGTTAACTGATACAAGTAACACTGTAATATTAGTCGTTGCCTTCCTGCATGTAGGGATTTGGGGGGTTTTGGGTTTGTGCGACGCCCACCTTTTGAAGAGTCATCCTCGATTGGTTGCTTGAAGGCGGTGATGTCACTGAAGGTGCAGAGGAACAGGACGACTTTGTCCTGCTCGTTCCTGATTGGAGCGATCTTCACGAAAAACCACACCGGCATCCCTGCAGTGGAACAGACAGAGAGGCAGGTCACAACAAAAAAACAGTGACGTCGTCATAAGAACGAAACTAAATATGATCCGCCAACAGTTTTGGACGGTTTCATTGTTTTCACTGTTAGTTATTGAAACTGTGTCTGTACATCTAGCTGCGTTTCCACCAGAGGAACCAGTGTCTAAATGAAGCTCCCAAAAAGTCCCTGCTGGGGGGGGGGGGACTTTGGGGGCGGAGTTTGCAGGGATGACTGTCACTGATTGGTCAAACACACGCAGCACTGCTTCATTCATAAAACAAGGAAGTACTCTAGTATCAATTTAGGATGAAGGGGGGCACATTTCTCTTTGTTTGTTAACGTTAAAAGTAAAGTTAGGTTTATGTTGTCCGGTTTAAAAATGAGAAAAACAGAGAGAGAAAGCAGCGGCGGTCGAGTGAGCTGGAGAATGAATGGAGAGGGAGCGGAGGTAGCGAAAACAAAGCCGGTGAACGAGAGAAATAAAATGTTATTTTCTTGATTGTTTCATGTTGTTTGGTTCTAAAGCAGAAATAAAAACATCAAACACTCAGCAGATGATTTACTGTGGAGACAGATGCTCGCTGCATTTCTGCTTTTCATTCATTCATCACATAAAACTCAAAGAACAACAGGACAGATCTGTGTTGTTGTTGTTTCGTCGTGTGTGAACGCTGCGTTTCATGTTCTAATTCCTCCTGGTTCTCACCCGCAGGATCTACCTGGTTCCTCAGATGTGGTGGAAACACAAACAGAGACTTTTAGTTCCAGGTTTAGTTCCTGAGATTAGTTCCTCTGGTTTCAAAGTACCTGAACTTCTGATTGAATAAGTGTAATGATAAAGCAGTGGACTCGACATATGCAGTAGTGTGAAAAACTGCACTACTCACGGTTTTTCTTGTACATCAGAATCTCAAAAGAGTTCATCTCGTAGTTCTCGAAGGTCTGCCGAACCTTCTCCGTCAACTCCTTGTCGGTCAGCTCTCCGTACATGAAGCTGCGGAGGAAAACAGTACACAGGTGTTTTCTATCATCAGCTTCCACCGATGCCACAGCAGCGCGGTTCGGTGTCGTATTCGTACCTGCAGGTGCTGCTCTTCTGCATGACCTCAGCTCGATGGTAACCGGACAGTTTGCAGAAGCCGTCGTTGCTGTAGACGATCGGCCAGTCGACGATCTGAGCGTTTCCCAGCACGAAATTAGTATCTGACCACAGGAAGCAGTAAGTTACAATCTGTTCTGTTTCATAACCATTTTATTCATATTAGGGCTGAATGATTAATGCTGTAACAAACATCATCATGCTTTTGACTTTTTATTAATTAACCCTGATCAGTAAACATTCTGACCAATCACAGGTGTTGTAATGTCTCCTCTGCTGTTCCTACAGTCGGACGTTTGATGTTCTTCTTCTCTGTGCAGAGTTTGTGTTGAAAGTTTCTCTGAGCTCACCTTAAATCTCAGTTTAACACCTGCAGGGTTTGTGACATCACAACTAGTGACTAGGAATTCAGCCAATCGTGGTCCAGTATGCAACGTGCACAAGTGTGATGTGGAAGCTTGAAGCCTCCAGTGCACAAACACTAAGAAAGGACTTTACAGTAAAAGGGGAGACAACAGTTGGAAATAAAACATATCTGCATATTCATAGATTTGGAGTTTTTTAACGAGGGAGAAGATAGTAAAGTAAAGTAAATGACCTTCAGGAGGAGATCTTCAGCTGTCAGTTACAGCACAAGCACATGAATTTTGTTCATAAAGACTGATGCATTATCAAGTTCTTCATGTACTTTAAGCCATAATCATGCAGCCCTAATACAGACAGATATGTAATTATCATTCTTCTCTCTAGCTGCAGTAAAACTGACGATGGCTGAACCAGGACATGAGGGGAGCACTATTTAATATTTGGTTATTAATGTTCAGGTTGGACACAACAGAACAAACAGCCACTCACAGTCCACCAGCAAAGACAGACACACCAGTTTACAGCATCACAGGGAGGATTATGTGTGTGTGTGTGTGTGTAACTGGTTTATAACACATTAATAACAGCTGAACTGCAGCTTCAGAGCGTCTGTTGTCTCGTCTCGTCGGCTGGTGGCGACGACTGAGACGACTGAGAAGTGATCTGACCTCCAGCTGGAGAACCACAGACCCAAAAACCCAAAGATCTCCCTGTGTTTCCATCAGAACCTCCATTTAAATGTAGTTTAATTTCTGCCTTAAAAACTCTCTCCTGCTGATACTTAAAATTCTAATAATTCCTAATTTTATCCTCATTATATTTTCAGCTGATTCATACAAATATATAAGCTGAACTTTAGGACTTTGGTAGCCTCGATTTTAAAGCATGAAAATAAACCACGGTGCCTTAATTAAGCAACTTCAGAGGGAATCAGATGGTAGATAACATGTTGTTATTAAATGAATTAGTTTCTGTAGTTTTTCCTAACAAGTGAAGAATTTATAAGTGTGATTGAGGGAAGTTAATTTACGTGTTTTCAAAAATAAGTCGACTTGTTTCTACAGATTTCTGTTATCAGGTGACACTTCAGTGAGGAGCCACGGGGAAAAAAAAAAACGAATTTGTGCTCTCGATTTATTTAATTCATGCTCTCCATTTAGCAATTCATGCTCAGATTAATAATTCATGCTCTCAATTTCACTACTTTGCCAGTCAGCCGGAAGTTTGAAGAAAGCAATAAAGACGATGTTTCCCTGTAACGTCAGTTACTGATCAACACTGGATCCAAAGCAGCCAGGAAGCACTGAGAGAATATAATACATAATATAAACTGTATATATATATGAAAGTGTTCACAGTAAAAAGTCTGTTATATTATCTCAGAGATAACACAATGTTGTGCTAAAAGTAGATCCAAATATCTGAGTCCAAGATCAAAATCAAACCTTCTTAAATACAAGCGATCCACAGTGAGGGTGAACGTCAGTTGAGAGAACGGCATGAAGTGAATTCTGTTGGATCAAGAGCATGAATGATTAAATAAAGAGCACACAGTGTTTACCATACGTAGGCTCTACTTGGGCAGCCCGCCCAGGTAGAAGTCAGTCCAGTCTAGTAAAGTCCGTCTGAGTTGTGTGTGCTGCAGTAACTGAGCATGGATGTATCAAGAGAACTGGATACGGCGTTGGAGGCGCGGCCACGGTCATTCCTATGAAAGTTGCTCAGTGGCGCATGAAGCCAAAAAAGTTCAACTTCTTCCGCCCATAGAGCGAGCGCAGTAGTGACTTTCGCCGGCCGAATCGGCTACTTCCGGTTCTTCGGCTCTTCTAGGCTTCTGAAATGTGATCAGGACCAAGCGGCAGCGTCCAGGGCTGTAAAATGAAGCCAAAAACTGCAGTTCCTCCAATGACCACTTGAGGCTCCAAAAGCGAGTCAGTCCCCATAGACCTCCATGTTAAAATGCCCAACTTTACAGCAGAAATAAACATGTTTACAGCCTGGTACAAACAACGGTTTTGTTTTTTTTATAACTCACCCGTTTAAATTTTATTAAGCCGTAAAGTTATGCATAATGAAGGACATGGCTGCTTTGAGTGACAGGTCCGCCAGCCGCTAGGTGGCTTGTTTCAGCCATTCGGCCCCGCCTCTTTGTTCATTTTTAATTGGCTGGGAGTTAGGCAGCGTCACGCACTGCCAAGATGGCGACGGCCGGAGCGGCTCGACGGCTTCAAAACCGCCCCTCAGAATCCAACGGGTGACGTCACGGTAACTACGTCCATATTTTTATACAGTCTATGGATCGGACCAAACGAATCAAATTGTGATAGTGAGACAAGTCATTTCGCTGAGGTTGTGATGCTCAAAAACATTTTTGGGCCAGTGTGCATCATGTGACGTTGTCATTACACGGTTTGGCCGCTATGTCAAATTGGCTTCAAAGCCCGGCGCTCTTCCTGTATCCAGTTCTCTTTATACATCCATGTAGCTGAGCGGGGACTAGAGGCTTCTCTGTGAGCAGCCGCCTAGCTAGCGTCTACCTGCATGTGAGGCGTTTAGGGGACGTCTGTAAATTGACCTTAGTTACACTCTCCGCCTCTAAACTGTATGAGTCTGCCTGCTTTTTTTTTCTTAGCAGGGATTTGGACTTCAAGAGAAAATTATGAAAGTGTCCTTATCTGTCTGCATATCTTTTCATTATAATGTTAGTGGTATTTTGATGTTGGTTACTTTTTATTCCACTTCCTGATTTCATATAGTTGAAGCTGACAGCCAATAAACATCTGGTGCAGCTGTTATAAATGAATTTTAAACCCGCAAAAGGAGTGATTTTTATTTTCTGCTCAGTTTCAACCAATATCACTGTCACTTCCTGAATATTTCACATCGTTCACTTATTTTTGAAATGAAAGCCTGCGTCGAGTCCCAGCAGAGACGAGGATAACGTGCGTCTGCCTGCAGGCGTTAACATGCTCCAAAAAAAAAAAAAAAAAAACTCAGGATGGAAACACACACACACACACAATAAAAACACAATCAATCACAATCAATAACCAAACTGATGTCAAACACACTGTATGTCTGTGTACGTTAATGTGTCCGTCATTTATTTACGAATCTTAAAGTAACAATCTCAAAGATCTCCGTTTCGTTCTCTGTGGCGGCACCGTGTGGCGATAATCTGTAATTACAGGCGTGTTTTTGTGATGTCACGCTAGCACAAGCGAGTCTGTTAAGTTAGCTCCGCCTACCCTCTGATGGAAAACACGTCACCGACTGCATGGCGGTAAACACCCAGTTCGTAATAATAATCATAATACTGCAAATGCAAGAACTTAATAACTTTATATCGTTAATTCAATATTATATAATTCTGTAATAGTAGTGAAGAACTGACAGGCCTTAAAATACAGAAAACACAAAAAACTGAATTCTGCCCCAAATCCCATGTGGAGCTGAGATTAAAATAGTTTCCAAAATGGCTGCACATCACTGACAAACAACATGACGATGATGAGGAGGATGACTCCTAATCACTTCCTGCCCTCTGGCGCCCCCCATCGGGACAAACAGTTTGAGTCATTCTGTGTAATTAAATTAATTGGGGTGAATCGGGTTCAGCAGCTGAACGTCATGTTAATGAATCCAGTTGTAGTTTATCATGATAACAACATCCAGGAGCGCTGTGACGCTGCTGTTCAATGAGTTTAAATAATGATAATATCACGTTTAACTAAACGTTCAGACCAAAAACTGCTCTGCGTTACATAAGTCAGCTGGTGCGGTTTATCAGACACCAACATATTAATATATGAGGGTTTGAACAGTGATCTCGTCTGTTAAAATCTGATGTTTTGTTGACGACCTCCTACAAACGTTGTCTCCCTACAGTGACGTCACCTGATTTCCTCCTTTGTTCCCGTCATCATTACTACGACCAATAGACGGACATGGTTTTGCTGGACGATGCCGTGACGTCGTTTTATTTGCCGGAGACTTTTGACATTGGCACACCAGCTGTCACGACACAGTAACCTGACTGACAAGAGTTATTAGGACTATACATTTACACGTATTTGCTTTTTGCGGGTATGTCGTATCAGCGTACATGTGGGTGGATACGTAATAATTCAGAAATAGTGTCTCCGTTACAGAGTTTGTCCAACTTAAGCTTAACTTTTCTACTGTTTAAATTTTATTAAGCTGTAAAGTTTTGCATAATTAATGGCCGCTTTGAGTGACAGGTCGCAAGCCGCTAGGTGGCTTGTTTCACCTCAGCTCCGCCTCTTTGTCCATTTTGGATTAGGCAGAGTCACGTCCTGCCAAGATGGCGACGGCCGGAGCCGCCCACTTTGAGCTTCAAAACCGCTCTTCAAAAACCAACGGGTGACGTCACGGTGGCTACGTCCATATTTTTATACAGTCTATGAACACTACACATCTTGGTCACAATTGTTAAAAATCACATTTAAGGCGTCCTTATCAGAAGTGTTTATGTAAAGAATAAATATCTGCTGATATCACTTTGGGGTTTTTTTTTTAAACGGTCTCAAAAATCCAGTAAGAGTCGGGCTATAAAATGACTGAGCGACTGTTGTCGGTCTGAACTTCACTGTAATTGCGGTGTTGTGTTACTGTGTTAGAGATTCATGAGTCCAAACTTTCCAAAAATAGACTTTAACATTAGGTCTCATGAACCCCCCCCACAGACAGCATCAAACTGTGCATTAATACGCTGAAAAGTTCATAGTTTGTAAACAAGATTTCACACAACAGCAAGAAATACATGTATAAATAAAGAATTTAACAAGAACTATAATCAGTGTGTGTGTGTGTGTGTAAATAACACAGGTGAATGGATGGGGAGGGATAAAACATGTACACGACAGTATGTGGAAACACTGGTCTGTACCTGTCTGTCTATGTGATAATGTCCAAACTGAAAAGTTGAAAAGAAACGTGGTTAAAGGAGCAGAAACAGTTGAAGCAGTGAGAACAGAAGGAGAGGCGAAGGACACAATAAACAAACTGGCTGAAGGTCTGAAACGTGACGGTCTGACACACTTCATGTGTTTCATCAGAAACGTTCCACGGTTTTTAAATTCCTCACCGTGTCCAGCGAGGTTTATCCAACCAGACATTATAACTTACATACTGGACTGTCATAGTGTGGAGGGCCTTTTCCTCTCTCATAATTATAATTTGATGACATTTAAATCACAAAAATCAGCCATTTCTGAAATACACATATACGTCTACAACTTATTATTGTGGCTCCAATCATCAATATGAAATATTATTCTCATTTACATTCACAGGGATAAATATAACATATTTTAACAAATTTTACATTTTTCTCAGCTTCTTTTATTGCTTTACTGTAAATCACTTTGTAACTGTGTTTACAACAGTGCTACATAAATAAAGTTTATCATTATTATTGTTCATTAAGGTGATCATTTTCTGTGAAAAGCAATAACTAACGTTTTGTGTTATGTGCTAATTCTTGCTGTGATCATTTCATTTTTATAGTGTAATGTTTAAAGTGCAGGCAGCTCTGCTAGCTTAACTACCAAAAAGTATCCCACAAATTTTTGAATTTTTACAAAAGCCTCTGACGACTTGTGTTAACGCTCATTTTGCACAGTGTTTCAGTCCCTTTGTTCCTCATTATTAGATTAATATTACCACAAATTTATGGCTATTATTAAGATTCATGTCCACCAAAATAGGCGGGCAAGCAAACACTTATGTTCCTGTAACGTTCCCCAAAGGTTGTTAGAAATGTTTCTTGGTAACTCCTGGTGACATTGGTTATAAGAACGTTCCCGTTGGGTCTAGTTGGTGTGAATGTTTAATAGTTATTGAATTTTTATTTTTTTAAAATACTAATACAGACTAGGAAGCATTTATTTAATTTAATGTTACTATCAAAATTATTATCAAAATGCCCACTGACGATCTTAAAACAAAAATAACTGATATTCATGACAGGATGAGGGTTCATCATGCTACTATGGAAAATGTAGTTAAGTTTTTAAATATGAATGTAAAATATGGTTTTATTAATCATAATCGGATTAATTGTTTTATTTTTTTAAAATAACAGAAAATAGTGAAAAAATTACATCAATTACGTCAATTTTTTGCAGAGTCCACGGTGAAACATTTTCTTGTTTTGTTCGACCAACAGTCCAAAACAAAACTGTATTTAATTCACAATTACACAGATCAGAGTAAAAGATGGAGAATGGGACAAAGTGGGGACTGTAAAAGTTTGGTTATTTGTTTGATAAATTACTTAAATGACTAATTGATAATCAAAGTTTTGGCCACTTAAATTTCTTTCTGTTGACCAATGATTTAAATTTACCCTTAAATTCATATCAAGTCAAATGTAGGGTTGACAAGTCATAGCTTATAATAAGACAGAAAAAGAAAGTAGAGCTACTTTAAATTCTGAATATATTGACTTGTTCGTTTTTCTCTTGTCAAATATACAGCAAGTTCACAGCTCGGCTGACTAGGAAGCTCAATACAGGAATAAGCAGCAAGGCGTGAAGCATAATATAACTTCATTTGGCTTTAAAAATGAAAATATGTCTTTTTATATCTGCGTGTAAACGTTGGTTAAATATATGAAGCTGAATAAAGGGGAAGGCATTTAGCATAATTAAACTTTCTAAAAATGCGGGTAAATATGTGCTGCTCGGCTTTAAAAACTGAAAATGATTATTTTACTGTTAAAAAGACATAATTGTATATGAAGACAGCTGTGTAATATACCTGTTAGCTCAAGTAGTGAGTGTTAGCTAGCAGTCTGCTGTGAACTGGACATGTGCAGCTTTCTGTCAGAAACCCAACAGAACCACGAGACGCTTCACGCGACAAACAGCCCCTTTAAACCGTTTACATTCAGCAGGATAAACCGGATAAACCGTATAAACCGGACCGGATCCTACCGTTGGACCGGCGGACGATGTTCTCCAGGAAAGTGTTCTGAGGGGCCACCAGACCCCGCCGTCCTCCCGCCATCCTGCCGTCCTCCTGCAGCGCGAGGCAGAGCCGCTTCCCGCCGCTCACATATCTGATGCTGCACGAGCCCTGCGCTCTGTAGAGTAGGGGCGCGCGCTCTCCCTCTCTCTCTCTCTCTATTCCTCCCTCTCTCTCTATTCCTCCCTCTCTCTCGCTCTAGCTCGCGTTCTCTCCTTCCCTCCTTCTCCCTCTATCTCTCTCTCCCTCCCTCTCTCTTTCTCTCTCTCTCTCCTTCCCTCTCTCTCCCTCTAGCTCGCGCTCTCTCTCCCCTTCTCTCTCTCTCTCTCTCTCTCCTTCTCTCTCTCCCTCTGTCTCCCTCTAGCTCGCGCTCTCTCTCCCCTTCTCTCTCTCTCTCTCCCAGCAGGCTCCTTATTGGCAGATGGTTGCAGCACGCGCTCCCACAGCAGCCACAGTGAGGCTGAGCTTTAGCGCGCGCTCAGAGAGAGAGAGAGAGAGTACAGGTGAGAGAGGATGGTAGAGAGACACCTACAGACACCGTGACATCATTACATCACTCCTTATTGTAATTAAACGGCTCAGTTCACACAAAAGAAGCTTTATTTACATGATTACACAAGAAAACTCAGAGTACTTTATAGACCTGCAACGATCAGTTGGCTAATCGATTAGTTACCAACTATTAAATTAATCTCCAACTGTTTTGATAATGATTAATCGTTTCTGTTGGATTTCTGAGTGTGTTTGAGACCCATAAATGAGGCAAAAAACCAAAGTTCAACATGCAGAGCCGTTTTATTTTCATTTCTTTGTATTTGTGTGGTTTAAACTCTTATTAAGGTGAAGTGGTGCACCTGAGGGAGGCGGTTCCTCTCCAGGTGGGAGCGCGTGTGTTTTTATCCTCCCTGCCTCAGGTGCGGTCATGTGACTCCGTGATGGGACTTCTTGACAGTCGCATCCATGTTTCCCTCACTTGTGTCCTTTCCTTGGTCCTTCCCACCGAGGATGCAGGAGAGACGCAAGGAAAGATCAAATAAGAGACCCGAGATGCGCCCACTGATCATCCTCCATGACCTCCAGGAGAGGTACTAGACCCGCAACTGTTCCAGGGTCTGTTCACGCCTCCAACAGGTCGCAGGGAGCGACGATCATAGCAACTTGTCCTTGTCCATGTTCCAGTTTGGTCTTGGTTGCAGGTCTGGAAGATGATGGCTGATCAGCTGGAGACGCATCCAGGAGGCTTTAAACTCCTCCACCAGCGGGACTCCTGAAGGTACAGATCGATCCGCCCCGGAAGTCAACCTGACGGCTGGAGCCCAGGACCGGAGGCCGGCGGGCAGGTGAGCCGGTGGATTCAGAGAAACAGGAAATAGCTGCTGCCCAGGTGCGGTCATGTGACTCCTTAATGGGGACTTTTGACAGTTTTAAATTCCACCATCTGATTCTCATCAATTGAGTCATTTTTAAAGGAAAAAAAGTCAAAATTGTCTGATTCCAGCTTCTTAAATGTGAATATTTTCTAGCTTCTTTAGTCCTTTATGACAGTAAACTGAATATCTTTGTGTTGTGGACAAAACAAGACATTTGAAGACATCAGTGATTTTCACCATTTTCTGACATTTTATAGACCAAATGACTGATCGATCAATTGAGAAAATAGTCAACAGATTTTCAACAGATGCTTTACAAAATGCAAAATAATACAAGAACAGAAAGAAAAAGAAAAACAAGACTAAAAGAAGCAAGTAAAAGCAATAGAGAAGTAAAATACATTAAATATGATTTAAAAAAGGTAATTGACATTTAAAAGATAAAAATTATTAAGTGAACTTTTAAAATTTTACTAAACAGATGTGTCTTCAGGTAGTTTGTTCCAGATGTGAGCTGAAGCTAAAAGCAGCTTCATCATGTTTAGCTTTAGGGACCACAGGAAGACCAGAACCAGCTGGCCTGAGAGCTCTGGAAGCTTCTTACTGTCTGAAAAGATTCAGAGATTTACAGAGCAGAGCAGGAAAACTTTAGTGATTTGACAACTACTCGATTTTTAAGTGTTTGTCAGGATGCTAGCAGCAGAGTTCTGGATCTACTGGATCTGTCCGACCACAGAAACCAGAGAAAGTCAGTTTTATTCATAAAGCACCAAATTACAACAGAAGTTATCTCAGGGCTCTTTTCACATAGAACAGGTCTACTCTTTAATTTACAGAGACTCAACATTCCTCCGTGAGCAGCACTTGGCGACAAAAACTCCCCTCTAACAGGAAGAAACCTCAAGCAGAACCGGACTCTAGGTGGGCGCCATCTGGCTAGACCGGTTGGGTGAAGAGAGACAGAAGGGGGGAGAGACACAGAGAAGCATAATAACAACAATAGTAACAATAATAATAACAATGGCAAAGATAATAATAATAATAATAATAATAATAATAATAATAATAATAATAATAGAAATATGACTAATAATAATAAGCAGCAGCGATGAGGCGTCACGCTGGACAGCAGTCGGTCCGCAGCCGAAGGTCACCTGAGAGATGAGAAAGCATAAAAACTCCGGGGAAGAAGCCAAGTTAGTGACACGCATCAATGGTACAGATGGAGACGAGGAGGAGGAGGAGGAGGAGGAGGAGGAGGAGGAGGAGGAGCATCATGGGAAGTCCTTCAGCAGAAAAGTCCATCACAGCAGTCCAGCCAGTTTCTCCAAATGTTGTATTTACATGAAATCTCTGGGATGTTTATAAGTTTCTGATTTTGTGACAGATTTAATAGAACTGCTGAAACTGACACTGAGGTTTCTAACCTGGTTATTATTCTGGAGGAGAAGCCATGAATTCATATTTACTGCTTACAGCTGAGTATCAACTGAAAATGTTGCATTTTGGAGCAATGAGATACCCGAGGTTCATAAAAAGGAAAACCTTTTTGTTTTCTGGACTTTAATTTTGGATATAAAAACAACTTGTAACATTTTATCATCTAAAAGACCTTTTTAGCAGTGAAATCTATTTACTCCAATGGAATAAACTTTGGAAATATTTGTGCCGCTGTTGTTGTTTAACTTCTAGGAGAGCTGGAGAATCCAAAATGGAGGGCGCTAACGTAGCTATTAGCTGGTTCGTCCTTCCAGTTGTACTGAAGCTCTTCTGTCGGAGTAAAAACAGCAAACATGTTTTACACACAGTCAGGAAACAGCAGGACATGATACATAAACAGGATGTCTTTGAATAAACTGAAGGATCTTATTGTCGTGATAGTGGCCGAGCTAACAAGCTAGCTAACTGACAGTTAGCAAGCAGTTAGCAAACACGCTACGTCAGGGACCTTTGCCTTTTTCACTTCTCAGTAAAACTCTTTATTAATAAAGAACTAAATCGTTAAGAAATGTAGGGCTGCAACGATTAATCAATTAGTCAATCCACAGAAAATTCATCAGCAACTATTTTGATAATTGTTTAAGTTTTCAAGTAAAAATGCTCAAAAATCTGACGGAGAACTCTTTGTCTTACTATATATATAGATATATATATATATACTACTCTTATTATATTAAATTTAATATTTTAGGGTTTCACACTGTTGCTCGTACAAAACAAGACATTTCATGACGTCACCTTGACATTTTTTCACCTTTTAATGGCTTTTAGTGTTTTCTGATGTTTTTATTGACCAAACAATTAATCAATTTAATGACAAAATTATTAGCCGCTGAGGCCCTATTGATAGTTGCGGTCTTAAAAAAATATACAAATATATAGTTTCATATTTAATTTCCAAAAACAGCTGGTCTTTATTTGTTTTTAATAAACAAACAAGAGGTAATAGTATATTTGTTTGGGACTATTTTCAGCAGCGGATGAATCCACATTTTGTGCTTGGTGAGTATTTGTGCAGCGTGTGTGTGTGTGTGTGTGTGTGTGTGTGTGTGTGTGTGTGTGTGTGTGTTCATGGTGATGAAGGAACATGTTCATTGACGTGTTTTAATAGTTTTGACACAACGGAGGAATAAGATATATCAGTAACACAACAGAAACAAAGTTAATTGATCTGCTTGCAAGTAGATCAATTAATTGTAGATTTGTTGACATGAAGAAATAGAAAATCACCAAACTACTTTTAAAAAAATCTGGCAAATCGGTCGATCCATAAGTGTTAAATGAAGAATGTTGAACCACATATTTGATACTTGTTGGTAGCGACTACAAACTGCTAAAACTACATTTACTGAAGTTATCTTTGATTAACTTAAAGGACGAGTTCACAATAATAATAACAATCACAAATGTGCAACACTCATATTTGAAGCTATTAAAAGACTTTGAGAGGAACATAAATAGAAATAAAGTAAAAATGCTGTTTTTTGGAGACTGAAAAGGTTTCAATCAAATGACCACAAACTAACTAATAGATTACTCTCTGCTGCATGTGTAGTCTGCTGTGTTTACGTACTTTTCTAGCATATTTCAGATAAAACGTGCTGAGTTGAAAGAAATGTCTTTGACGGTGAAGAAAATTACAATTTGTGAACTCGCCAGCAGCTTATCTCTCTATAAATAATATCTCTGTTTACAGTTATACAGAAAATTATGAAAACTTTAGTGAAAAGAGACGTTACTGTTGAATTTCGTTAATGTCATTTTAAATGTTTTGAACTGTAATTGTATCTGAACATCTCATAAAACCAAAACTATCTGTAT
Source organism: Thunnus thynnus (assembly GCF_963924715.1). NCBI lineage: Eukaryota > Metazoa > Chordata > Actinopteri > Scombriformes > Scombridae > Thunnus > Thunnus thynnus. Next base: position 37,945,201 of record NC_089519.1, read on the forward strand.
GACTTTATATGATCCTATAAACCAGTGCTGGAAGTAATTAAGAACATTTAGTCAAGTACTGTACTTAAGTACAATTTTTGAAGTACTTGTATTTTACTTATACTACTTTGTACTTCCAGGGAAATATTTATAAAATGTTCATATACCTATCAGCTTTAGTTACTCACTAATTTTCAGATCAATATTTTATATGTAAAACCATCAGTTAATAGATTAGACTAGTAGACAGTATAAGTTGTTAAAGTTAGCTCTAACTTGACTACATTCAAATGCTGCTCACATGTACACACCCATGAATCAATATGAATCAATATGAATTTATATATATATATAAATTACTCTGAATGGGGTCTCAGTACTTCTTCCACTATTCTATAAATAATGATTTATTTTTACCATCTGCTGTAAAATTCAATACAATACAGAGTTTTCTTTGTTTTCCCATTTATTACCTTTACTTTTATGTCTTTATATACTCTAAGTAATAGTAAAAGTTAACAGAAGCCAGACTCTACAACTGTTTCACAGTCAAACAAGTGAAGCTTTTAGTTGAATTTAAACTGAATTAGTTAATTAGAAACGCAAAGGAGAGACAGTCAAACTCATGTTTTCTGTTTTTTTTCTGCTGTCTGACTGTCAAACTGGATTTTGTCTGAGTGAAGTTTTGATTGTTTGTTGTTTGTTGTTTTGTTGTCAGGAGTCAGATTGTTGAGCGGTGTCGCCCTCTGCTGCTCATCGGGACTCAGTGCAGGAAGACTGACTGATAAACAGGAGAAAAACAAAAACAACAGGCCAGTTATTAACAATATCTAATCCGTTTTAGTAAATATAATGTAATAATGTGATCATATTTAATATTTGATAGTCCGTGACATGTATTTTTATTAAATTATTATGTTTAAAATTAGATTTATTGTTGGTATTTAAGATTTTATAATATTTTAGACTCAGTTTGGGTGTTTATGTTTGTTTAATATTCGTTGTTTTTTATTTTAAAAGTCAGTTTTAAATGTATTTTGTGTTTTTTTATTTTATTTTATTAGTTTCTGTCGGCGGAAGGATCTGCTACCACAGGCGCCGCAGCAGCAGGAGTCTCACTGCCGCCTGACGGTGCGTAAAAAGCCTTCCGCCGCGTTGGTTAGACCCCGCTCAGTCACGGCTTTAAAGCGGCAAAAACTTCCCTCACAGGAAACACTTCATATATTATAAGAACGTAAATTTCAGAAGAGACTCAGCCGTCGTCTTGTGTGATGTGTTGCAGTCTGCACGGAGCGTGTAAACGCGGCGGGAGCGCAGCGCAGAGCGCGACAGCGACACGGCGGCGCTGCGGGGAGCGAGCGAACAGCAGCAGAAAAACCTCCGGCTCCTGCTGACATCTTATATCCCGACACGGAGGCTTCAAACGGCGGATCTGAGCGCGGAGATGCCGGGGATGATGGACAAAGGTTCGGAGTATTTAGGGAAAGGTCGCTCAAACGGCACCAAGAGTCCGTCCAACGCTTCTAACGGACATTTTTCTGACGAAAGCGGCAGCGACGACGAACACGGTGAGTATAGCCTCGAACAGCCTGTTATCGCTCCGCGCTCTGAACGTCAACATGTGAATAAAAACATCTCCCGGGTTTGTTTTCTGTGTTTTCCAGATGTGGGGATGCGGGTCGGAGCGGATTATCAGGCCAACATTCCCGACTTCGAGCCCGGTGAGCTTTTACTGGTTTCACTGGTTTGTACCGGAGTGACGGACGGTGGTAGCCTCGAACACGTCCAGAGACACAGGCTTCATGTCTGTGAGTCAGTGGTCTCAAACTGTCAGTGTTAGAGGAGCGTTAGAAACAGGTTTCACTCTGCTGTAAATAACAACAACAATAATAAATAACATAGTTTATAATAAAGTAAAGATTAAAGCTGCAGAGAGAAACATAAACCTACAAGTTGTTACTTTAATTAAATTATAATTAATGAAGAAAAACGGAGTTGGTTTGTTTTAATTGGTGCTCTGTATTTCACCTCCATATATACTAAATAATTTGTAATAATCCTGGTGTCAGAGTGCAGGCAAACAGCTGCTGCAGGCAATAAAAATGATAAAATAGATAATAAAACAATAAGTTTTCATGAAGTAATATAGTCCAATATGTGTTTTCCAATACTGATACTCTTTGTTTTTAATCATTTGTGTTAGAATATGTGTAAGTTTGCATAAAGAAAACATTACAGTTTGACATATAGAAGATTTTGTGTGTGTGATATTAATATATTTAAAGTTTTTAAATACCAAAATATCAGCAAATAATGTGATCATATTTAATACTTTAATAAATTATGACTTGTAGTTATATGAAATTATGTTGTTTTAAAATAAGATTCTTTGATCATCTTTTTTTTATCAGATTTTGTGATATTTTAGACTCAGTTTGGGTTTTATGTTTGTTTAATATTTATTGTTTTTTCTATTCTATTTTAATAAGAATCCTGTAAATTTATTTAATTTTTTCAAACAATTACGACAAAAATCTGTGATATTTGGGACATTTGACAGTATGAAAATAAACTTTTTCAGCGGCCTCTGCTGGACAAACTCTGTAATGGAGATTTAAAAATGTTATTAATGACCATGAACATGTTTGGCATTTACTGTCACTGATCAGCTGACATGTTCACACAGCGGCGTAACGAGTCAGCGCCGAGCCCCGATGCAAGATGGTCAAAGCGGACCTGTCCATCAGAATCAGACGTAACATAACGTGATGTCAGTAGCGAATGAAAGAAGTGAAAACACGCAGCTTTGAGACCAGCAGCAGGGAAACGCTCTGCACAGTTGACGCCCAAATGAAATAATTACGAGGAAAACAGACGGCAGTGATGGTTGATAATTAATCAAATACTGACATCATAGGTGCGCTTTTAAGATCCAGCTGGCAGGCTCGATTGATAGCGCGGTAAGTCCAGATAAACAGATCTGTCCCATGAAGTTAGCTTTAATAATCTGTTATTTGGACAAGGACCGTTCGGCAGGTGTAACAGTCACTGGAATTAAGAAAAGCAGTAAAACAGTACAGACTTCCCCAAAGCTTGCAGTGATGTGGTTGTTGTCTACGATCGACTCTCTCTTAAACGCCTGCGGACTGACTGGAGTTGCCCCAGAAATGCCGAAGTTATATCATCTTTGTAAATATGACATAACTTGCTTCCTTGCTCAAAAAGTCCATCATCTGTTGCAGTGCAGAGAGTTTCAAGCTGTAGAGGTTTGAATGTGTCCACTGTTGTCCTCAAACCTGTGAATCTCTGCCACTATATTAAGACAAGCGTTGAACACAGTCATGCGAAAATAAGACTCTGCGTTTGCTAAACGTTCATCTTGACAAAGCTCATCAAAATGCTCTTCCACCGTCCTCCGCTGAATATCCTTGAAGGTTTTGTTTACCCTCCTGCAGGGTCTGTTTGGCATCCTTGAACCGGTCTCGTTAGGCCTGCAGGTCTGTGACGGTTCTGTCCAGCTGTGTCCAGGTCTGCGTCTTTGGCTTGAAGAACACAATGTTTGCGTGTCACAAAATCTTGTTTTGGAGAACCAGACAGATGAAGCTGAATTTTTTTTGATTGAACGTTTAAAATTTGGGGATAGACTCGTCCACCTCATCTTCTTCTTGCTTTTTGTTCGTGAGATGTTTGTTAATGCCTTCAGCAGGTCACTGCTTCTTAACGTGAAGGGCTTTGTCTTTTTACAGCGACATTTGGGATTGATGTCGGAGTCAAACTGCGTTGTAGTTGGTCTATTTGAGAGCATTGCTGATCTCTTAATGTTGTGCCCAAAGAACACATATATGCGCTTTACTGTATCTGGTATCTTCACAGAATCATTAAGGATGAGGTTTAGGTTGTTGGAGGCACAGTGAACATAACATCTTGCTTGTACTTCTGTGTGTATGCCGCTCATGTTTGCCTTCTGCACTGTGATCGTCGTCTATGGATGCAGTTATATCCTTGGCCAGTTCAATTGGACACCTTACGGAATCCAACGAATGACTCCTCGATATTCACGTCATTGGCTACACCGTGAGCGTCTCTCTCTATGGTGACACATCTGAAGATCTGACTCATTGATCTACTTTAGCTACATCCTGTGAAGTGTCCATAATAACAGTGAAAAATGGGGCCCGCTTGTATTTCATCCAGAATGACTTTTTAGAGACGTTTTGCAAGGATGGGCTTACGTATGTCAATGAGCGAGATAATTAGATCTTTTAGGACGAGCCCAGTGATAGAGAGGAAATCACTATTGTTCATATGGCCTAATATTTCTCAGTGTCCTCTGAATGGGATGTTATTTGTAGCTAAAGTAAGTGTGACATTAATCAGACGGTCCAGTACCTGTCGTCTCCATGTCCTTGTCAATAGTTCGTTCAGTAAACGTTGAGTACAGTTAGACCCAGCAGTCTCCATCAGGTTGGGCGAGTTCAAAGTTCTGAATACACCCCCGCTGTTTTCACAAGTAATTTGTTAGTCTGTCCCTCCCGCCGCAGGAAATAATGGATTAATCCTGGAAGGCTGCTGATGTAGCACTTTTCTCCTTATGAAAGTAACACAGAGATTATTCGACCAATGAAAATTTAGTCGGATGAGAGCATATTGACCAACTAATCGACCAGCAGACTACGGCTCTAGTCTTCTCCATGTCCTTGTCTATAGTTCCATGGCCACTCCGCTGGTCTTAGATATGTCAATGAATGAGCTAATTAGATGTTTTAGGACCAGGTCTTACTTTGCCATCAGCTCAGTGATAGAGAGGAAATCACCATTGTTCATTTGGCATAATATTTCTCAGTGTCCTCTGAATGGGATGTTATTTGTAGCTAAAGTAAGTGTGACATTAATCAGACGGTCCAGTACCTGTCGTCTCCAAGTCCTTGTCGATAGTTCCATGGAAACGCTGCTGGTCTTATACCACACATTCAGTGGTCTGTACAGAAGATGTTTCATGCTGCTGGATTTTCGTGAATAAATTACACCAGTTGTTTGTTTTGTTTTTGTTGTTTGCTGGTGTAGTAGGCAGTGGAAAGCAGCGTTGGATCCTGTGGGAAAGGGCTCGGATGTTTGCATTAGACACAATATAACGTTTGACATTTGTGTTTTTCTTCTCAGGAAAATGTCCGCTGTCCCTACGACGGCAGTTTTAGCTACTGGCTTCGGCTCTGGCGCATCCTCTTGCACCTCGTTCTCACTATATCTGGTGGTGTTGGATGGCGCGCTAGCGCTAGCGTTAACAGGTGTCTTATTTGGCTCCTGCTCAGTGGAACAACTAGTGCTTCCTATCTCGTCTTTTTAAAGACACTGCTTATTTTTGGAAGCTTTTCTTTTTCTTCTTCGGCTACTTCTTTCAATTTTCGCCTCTGAAACCTGTTTTTGGGTTTGTATGTCGATTGTTTCTCACTTAATCGCTGTCTTAACTCTTCGGTGTGGTTTTTGCTACACAGTAGGGCGCACTCTGCACATTTATGAACATCAAATTGCCCTTTAACCCTTAGTTAAACTTAATATAGAGATGTAACATAGAGGTATGAGTCAATAAATGATATGCTTGTATATGTAAAACGGTTTTATGTTATTGTATTATTGTTTATTTGGTGAATGAATAACTTCAAGTATGTGACACCACGGAGCAGACGACTTGGCTCATTTAGGAACATGTATATTTATCGCTTACCATAAAAGTTTAGTGGCTGCGTGTTTGCTGTAGACTCAGTGCTGGAGATGCTCCAGATCTTTTGATTCGATAGTGGTGAGATAAAGAAGGGCCCGTACCGGCGTGCAGCTGCATTACCTGCATATGTGGTAGATTCACCGCTGTATATACAGATACTACAGATACACCTGTAATAACATGAAATCAGATCATTTATTGGTCAGGCTTTAGATAACAATCAATAAAGACATCAAAAGCAATGAAAACTTAAAAATTGAAAGAAAACATAACATTTTTAAGACCTTTTTAAAAAGACCATTTTAAAGGCACTGGCAATAATTTTTTTAACTGTTTAAATCACAAGTTTGACCCAGAAATGAAAACTGATTCATTTAATTAATTTAAAATATCGGTTTGTTAACAAACTCTACTGACGTAAATAAACATCATCAGATATGAATAATATTAATAAATGACGACAATAATAATTTGAGTAATTTTCAAGACATTTTACAGAGAGGGTGGTGTAATTAGGTCCAAATTATAGGAAAAAAAGTGTAAAGTTGGTTTAGTCGGCAGGTTTTCAGTGTGTAGTTTTGTGTGTACATTTTAATATATTAGGTTATTTCTGAAAAACTCTATAATGAGCACATTTCCTGTATACGACCAAATTACATGATGCTTTCAAAGAAACATCCAAAGATCTAAGTTTGACACACAAAACTAAACACTGAAAACTGAATATTTACTGTGAGTTTAAGAATTGTCAAGAGTCTAATTTACTATTATTTATTATTTTTGCAAATTAACAACCATGAACTTAAATATAATGACCAACTAAACCAACTTAACACTTAAACAACTTAACAACACCCCCATCACTTCCATTGTAAGGTCATTATGAAGGGATCTTCTAATGGTCAGTATGAACAGGAGGAATGATTACAGCAAGAGAAACAGCTTTAATGTTCATTTGATGACTGACTGTTGGTTTAAGACACATTTGAAAGTTGTGTGAACTCGTCCTTTAAACAGTTGTTGCTGAGTTTTGATTCTCATGATGAGTAAAGTGAAGCTCATAAATCAGCGGACTGCCCCTTTAATAATTACATAATAATAAGTTAAAAAGCGTAGCTGAGGACTGAAGTCGTGTATTTCTCTGATGTTTTTCCTCGTTCAGGTTCCACTAAGTACACAGATAAAGACAGCGGAGGGATGCTGGTCTGGTCTCCGTATCACAACATCGTCGACTCTAAATGTAAGTGAACTTCAGTCGTCTGCACACAGCTGCAGTCCTCAATCAGGTCCTCAGATCAGATCAGACTGACTGTGTGTGTTTCCCTCCACAGTGGACGAATACATCGCTATAGCCAAAGAGAAACACGGATACAACGTGGAGCAGGTGACTCTCTTTATATGTTGTGTTAATGACAGACTGGAGCGTCTGCAGGCTGTTAACACTGTGTGTGTGTGTGTGTGTGTGTGTGTGTGTGTGTTCAGGCGCTCGGCATGCTCTTCTGGCACAAACACAACATCGAGAAGTCTCTGGCCGACCTGCCGAACTTCACCCCGTTTCCAGACGAGTGGACGGTGGAGGACAAGGTTCTGTTCGAACAGGCCTTCAGCTTCCACGGGAAGAGCTTCCACCGGATCCAGCAGATGGTAAAACACATCCAGAAAACGTCACTAGAGCTGCAATCATTAATAAACTTATGGATTAGTTGATCAATAGATAATCAATTGCCAGATATTCTGAAAAGGCCAAATATTTGCTGGTTGCAGCCTCTCAAATGTGATCATTTCGTGTCATATTTGATAGTAAACCAAATATTTTCAAGTACTCCTCACTGCAGGCTGGAAGTCCACAACTTAAAAAGTGAATAAATAGTCTCAGCAGATTTGTAACTTCGTGTTTTTGCTGGAGACGTTTAATGTTGCTCGTCATCACTTATTTAAATGATGTAGGAATTTGTGCACTCAAATATCTTTATGATTTTATGGGGGAATTATGAATTATTATTGTGCACAACTCCAACATGAAATTATTCGTCCAGTGACATAACTCATATTAGAGTAGGTACAATAACAGGGAAATAGTCCTCCTTGTTGGACACACAAGAGAGATCAATTAGAATTATGGTTGTTATTAATCTTAATTATGATTTTGTGAGGGTTTAAGGTCTTTTAAGCTTAAGTGACTGAGATGCACAAGAAAACACAAACAAGTTCACTTTAGTTACATACACATTTATTACTAATACTACAACTACAAGTACTAAACACTACGACATTTAACAAACAAGACACAAGAGGGAAACTGGTGCACAAGGCTATGACTAGTGCATGATTGAATGCATGATGCAGAGTTATCTATTGTGTAGTTGGTATGAAAGACCTGATAAACAGATGAGATGACTGGTACCTGAGTAATGGTTGGTCTTCCCATCTTGCTTGCTCTTGTAGCTTGAAGGATCAAAGGTGGTCTGGGTCAGTGGTCTGGTTTGGTGACCATGCAGGAGATGGGGGTTCCTTATCTGATCCTTTCTGTTTGCAGGAGGTTGTTTAGATGGTCAGTGAGGAGTTTGGGACTCTCACTTTATCGGCCAGCATTCCTGGGGTGTTGAAGAAAGAGCTGGTCTATTGTTTGAGGCCTGTGCGACATGCAGGGACTTTACCCTACAGTGATTTTTACTCAATCAGCAGCTTTGTTTTATTGAGAATACATAAAGTTAGCCAGCAGCTAAACTAGACTTTACATTGAGACAGATTTTACATCTGGTAGAAGTCCAAAATCATTTTAAAGCTGTAACTTTTGTACAAAGCTTCTGTTGTAGTTCACTAAAAGGTGCTAGCATAGTTAGCATAGCTGCTGGTGAGCATTAGCTTCATTTATTCTCAATAAAACTAAGGCTAAAATAAAAATAGTTTAATGTTAATCTAAATAATTGATTACTGAGAGATTATCTGCTGCCATCAAGAGTTTCTGCTGTTTATTCATTGATGAGATAATTCATAAACTTTGTGTGCAGGTGTGAACGATGAGCAGCTGCTAAATCAAATGAAAATAGTTGTTAGTTACAGTGTGTAGCAGGTTTTACTTTTTTTGTGTTTTTGAACTCGTGTTAATGTAGAATGTTGTTTTTGCTTCATGTTTCCAGTTACCAGATAAATCCATCTCCAGTCTGGTGAAGTATTATTACTCCTGGAAGAAGACTCGCTCCAGAACGAGTCTGATGGACCGACAGGCTCGCAAACTGGCCAACAGAAGCAACCAGGGCGACAGGTAACGACACCTGACACACACTCTGACTTGAGATTAAACAAAAAACATCAACAAATTAAAGCTGTAAGCAGCGTTGGTAGGGACCTCGCACGCTGGCCCGTCTGGATAAGATCATTTTGCTTTTTAAAAATGAGGGATATTTATTACAAGTGTGGTGTGCTTTTATTTTGAAAGATTGATTGATAGGATGAGAATTTTCTGCAGGGTGAGACATGTCTGTCTTGCTCACACCTGTGGCATCAAAATTATGCAAGTTTTGGGCCCATTCACTTGAATTTCAATTAGTAAATTGAAAAGTCTTGATGAGTTTGTGTGTAAAACAAATTAATTTCCTAATTTTCATCAAGTCTATTTTTAGAAAAGGAAAAAGACTTTTAACCCACATGACCTGGTCAAAGTTTGATTGACATGTGTACTGTCAGGTGTGTAGAGACAATAAGTAACTGCAGCTGGACACAGAAAAATACTCATATATTTGAATGGAGAGTGTGAGCAAACCCACACCTTTTTGAACATTTACTGCTTCCACATAGTTTTAGATACAAACTTCATTTGAACTTTAAATGAGTTACGAGACTTTGACCTACAAATCTTGAATTTACATGTGTTTTCTATCTTTTATTGTTTTTGAGATATTAGAGTGTGAGTTTTAAAGTCTTTTCTTGCTCCTCCTGTGATTTTATAATGAGTGTGTATTGCGGAATGTTTCACAGCACTGAGGGAGTGACATCACCAGGAGCAGTTGGAGAGGAGGATTTTAGAGTACGCTTCTTGTGAAATCTCCTCATAAATCCCATGACTTTGGCCAAATCTTACATTAAAAATCATTTTTTAGTAGGAAATTTCATTGCGAATCCATTGATACAGGTTTGAAAATGGTCAGACTTATAGTTTAGATGTCAGAAGCCTCTGTTTGACACAAAGTTCCTGCCCATAGATTGCCTCCCCATTGGTTTACATTGTAAGGGTGATGTGGCACTGCAACTTTCAGGGCTTATAAAATCCAAACCGTTCGAGTTATTGCAAAGTTTTTAACAACTTTTTTTCAGCATAGTGTCATAAGTCACCTATTAAAGTTTGAAGCCGATACCATTGATGTCCTCGGGGGAGATAGCGTTAGTTCGGGGGCCAAAATTGGGGCAAAGTCTTATTTTGAAAGGCTAATTGCGGACTTCCTGTTGGATTTAGGTCAGGGGTGTCAGTGTATGATTTGTAGGTCTTGATGAGATGAATAATTGAGTTTTGGTTTGATCTCTCTACGACATTCCTACGGGCTGTGGCGGCCATTTTAGATACATAGGTGGCGCTAGAGAGCACATTTTGGCACTTTAGGGGTTAATTTTTACATTTTATCAAATCTTTCACCAGACCTGATGTGTGTGCCAAATTTGGTGAGTTTTTGAGCATGTTTAGGGGGTCAAATTTAGGGTTTAAGTGGCGTAATAAGAAAGAAAGAAAGAAACACACGAAAAACAATATTGTTTTACAGAAGTCCTCTGCCTTCTGGACTCGGTCCCTAATAAAAACCATCTGACAGGTAAAGAAACTGGATTCAAAGGTCATGACTGAATTTTGGCCTGTTGTTGCCGTAGTGACGAGGAGATGGAGGAGGCCAATCCGATCGAAGCCAACGACAGCGACTACGACCCCAACAAAGAAACCAAGAAAGAGGTATGTGGACGTACCTGAGACTCTGTTGCCATGACGATAACTCACCTGAGGCCTCGTTTCTGTCTGACGTCGTTAAATCTGTGGAAGACTTCAGTAAAGTGAAATAAAGACGTCACGTTCCTGCATGTTCTCCTGCAGAACCAGGTGGAACCGGTGCTGCCAGGCTCCAAGGTGGCTTTGGGTCGGCGGGAGCACCAGACGCTGCAGCACCGGCACCACCAGCGCTCCCGCTGCCGCCCGCCCAAAGGCATGTACCTGACCCAGGAGGACGTGGTGGCCGTCTCCTGCAGCGCCTCCGCCGCCAACAGCCTCCTCCGCCAGCTCGACATGGAGCTGGTGTCCCTCAAGAGACAGGTAGGAGGTGCTGCAGCACTCCTCCTGCTACGCTTCTTCCTCCTCCTGCTATTCTTCTTCCTCCTCTTCCTCTTCCTGCTTCTCCTCCCCCTCCTCCTCATCCTCCTCCTTCTGCTCTTCTTCCTCCTCTTCCTCTTTTTCCTCCTCCTCCTCCTCTTCATCCTGCTGCTCCTCCTCCTCCTCCTGCCTCTCGTCCTTCTTCCTCCTCCTGCTCCTCATTCTCTTCCTCCTGCTCCTTTTCTTCCTACTCCTCCTCCTCCTCCTCTTCCTCCCCTGCTCCTCCTCCTCCACTTCTTCTTCCTCCTCCTGCCTCTCCTCCTTCCTCTCCTCCTGCTCTCCTTCCTCCTCCTCCTCCTCCTGCTCCTCTTCCTCTTCCTCCTGCTCCTTTTCTTCCTACTCCTCCTCCTCCTCCTCCTCCTCTTCCTTCCCTGCTCCTCCTCCTCTTCTTCCTCCTGTTCTTCCTCCTCCTGTTCTTCCTCCTCCTCCTGCTCTTCATCCTCCTCCTCCACTTCTTCTTCCTCCTCCTGCCTCTCCTCCTTCCTCTCCTCCTGCTCTTCTTCCTCCTCCTCCTCCTCCTCTTCCTCCTCCTACGTTACATGTTACAAATCAGTTTGGTTGCTGCTTTACAGTAAAGACATTTTTTATTTTACTCAGATGTTACTGACAGAGAGAATAACTCACCAGCAGTCAGAGAACACGACAGAAACACCAAACTGACATAAACATGACGGACTGTTAACTAGTAACTGTAACAGCTGCTCCTTCATCGCTCCGGGCAGCTAAACTGTGCTTCAACTGTTGTCTCAAGTTCGTCCACAGTATCAGTCTGTGTGTGAAACGCTGACACCTGCTGGTTTCAGTTGAAACAGGTTTGCTGCTGAAGACAGAAGTTAATTCAGAGATTAAGTCAAGTTAAATTCTATAGATTCTATAAAGGAGGGTGTTTAACTGGGATTTAACAGTGTTGATAGACGGGGAGGATCTGACAGCGAAGGCAAACTGCCCCGCAGTCTGAGAGCAGCGATGGAAGAAGCTCGGTCACCTTTAGATTTAGATCAGGAACGTGGAGCAGAGAGAAGTAACTGATCAGAGGATCTGTAATAAAGATCAGAGAAACAGTGAAAGTCAGACTCGTGTTTTCTGTGTTTGTGTTTGCTCTTCAGGTCCAGAACGCCAAACAGATGAACAGCGGACTGAAACACATGTTGGAGTCTGGCATCGAGGATTTCAAGCTGCCGGAGGTACATTACTGATCCAAACACACCGAAGCTCACCGCTTTCCTCGTCTCACCACCCAAAAATACAATGTTAACTAGTCCGGAGGAAATGAATGAAACTCATCAGTATTCTTCGTCTTAATCCTCTGGACAGATGTTGACTCGTTTTCTACTCTGTAGAGTTTTATCCCTTTGAGGTTAAGTTTTTCCTGTATGGAGATGAGTCACCACCAGAGGGCGACACTGCACACACTGTCAGTTTCTACCTGTCAGTATCTTCTACTGTGTTTTGTTTCAGTGCAACCAGAAGGTGAACGCTCGCTGGACCACGGACGAGCAGCTGCTGGCAGTTCAAGGTGAGCTTCATCACGGTTTGTAGTAACAGCAGGTTACAGATTTGAGAGGTGCAGGCAGCTGTGCATATCTGGTGTGATGAAGACCTTCAACACTGTACGTACATCCCAATTCCCTTTATTGATCCTCACTTGACCTGGAAGTCATTCCGGTCCGCCCTCATGAAGGCCGTCCCCAGTCAGAGAGACGAGAAGTCTGTTGTCTGTTAGTAAGAAACACATTTTAATCATTTATCATCATTTATTCAGTCAGGCTGAAAATCCCTGAGCGTCAGGTAGAAACTGTAGTTTGATATTATTTAAGTAATTCCCTTTTTCCCTGAAACATTTGACCAAATAAATAATTTCTAGTGTTTATAAGATATTCTAATCATAATCTGGTTTATTAAGTAACAAAACTACAACCAGAATATCAATAATGTTAAAGTAGACTGTCAGCTGATCCAGCTGTGACCTCGGTTCAGAGGAAAGGACGTCTCATTTCTCTAAAAACATATTTCCTCATTTCATTTGTGTTTTATTTGTGAGATCCTCACATCTTCAGTGGGAGGAGGTGAGACACACGTGAGGGAAACGTGGATGCAATTAAGGGAACTGGGATGTTCGATGCATCCACTCTGTCTGCTGTCCTTTAATATGATGCAGTTCCTGTAACGGCCACTAGAGGCTGCTGCAACTATTCAAATCTAGAGTAAGTGAGTGAGAGTCGATCGTTTTGCAAAATCTGTCACTTAAGCACTAATTTCACTTCTTCTCATGTGTTTTCTTCAGTTTTGCAACTTAATTTGTCATCATGCAGATAACATATAGAGCCAGAGGTAAACACACATACAGTAGGTTTATCAGAAGAGAAATAAATCAGTAAAAATACAAAGTTAAGGAATATTCAAAGAGGAAAATAAACACAGTTTTAGTTTCTTTTGATTTGGAAGAGGTCTTAATATATTCTATACAGTGCATCAACTCATATTTAAATACATGAAACAAAGGTTTTGTTTTTATGTGTATGGATGCTGTATTTATTTGGCAAGAATAAAAAGTTCCTTTTATGATCATTGTGAAAGTCAAGATAATGAAACATGTTTAAAGGCAAACAGCATAGATGTAAGATGAAATAAACTTAATATTTCTGTGTGTAGCTGCAGAGCCAAAATAATATACATAATATGCATAATTTTAATATATAATAAAACTAAACCAGGTGCAGGACTGTCTCTGAGCATCATCACAGATGTGTTGTTTAGTCTCTGGAGGTTTTTTCTGGATATAATTTGTGGAGCAACGTGTAGGAAATGTCCCTCCTTCCACCTCATATGTCAGTAGATATTTCAGAGATAAAGTTCACACCCGCTTCTATGTGTTTCCTGTACAAATTCATTCCAACAGGATGCTTCACTTCTTCTTCTGTGTTTTAGTGACAGTTTTAGAAACAATGACATCACTGTAAATCTTCTGCGATGTTCTGCAGGTGTCAGGAAATACGGGAAAGACTTCCAGGCCATCGCTGACGTCATCGGTAACAAGACGGTGGGCCAGGTGAAGAACTTCTTTGTAAACTACCGGCGGCGGTTCAACCTGGAGGAGGTGCTGCAGGAGTGGGAGGCCGAGCAGGGAACACGAGCTCCCAGCGGAGACAGCGCCACCTCTGGAGAGGAGGGGAAGAACAGCTCCACCACTCCGTCAGGGAAGAGCACCGACGAAGAGGACGAAGAGGTGGGACATTTAACTCCATACGCTGCACAATTAAGCATTTATGTTTAATCTGTTTTCATGTTGACTTCACAAATCATTAGTTTTAGATTGATTTCCTTTCTTCCAGGCAGACGTTTGTTTCAGTTCCTGAGAGATAATCCATCACAGTCAACATTTAGTCTACTTGGTTTGTTAACATTGTGCCATGATAATACAATTAGTACATTAATATTATGTTTCACAGACTCCTTGTTGATTCTGAGACTCTCAAACATCTGAAATATTAACATGAATTGATGAACAGCGTGAATGTAAAAACGACCCAAACTCACATCAGTTTCATGTGTTTGTTGCTTTTTGGCAGTTAGATCTTATGTGTAGAAGATTTATTAAACAAATCAGGAAACTTATCAATATAAAATCTTTCTCTCAACTGCTCCACAGCTGTGACAAAAACTAAGTGAAAACATTGGCCGCCCAGACGTTTGGGCTCAACAGTTACAAGTTTGAACAAGTAACTGCTGATTCTGTTTATGGAGCCATAAGTTGGTGCTTTGTACAATGAGATCTTGTTGAATGTGATGTAGACGACAAATACAGACCGAGAGTTTAGGTGAAAGAAAACAATCTTAATTTAAACCACAATCACAATATTGGTCAGAATACTTTCCTGCAGTAGTCCAGCGCTCCTTGATGGTGTGATTTGGAAAATGCTCAGCAGGGACGTAAAGTTGTTCATGTTTTGGAAGTTAATTATCTAAAACATTTTACATTCAACAGTAGGGTCATTTTAAGGCTGTGGTTACCAAACTTTTTGGCTCATGACACTTAAAAGAGAAAGACGTCTTCAAAGGTTAATGTCTGTAAGTTATGAGCTAATGCATGATGTCATATTCGAGTAGTTTATCGAGGCCTGAAGATGTCAAACTCAACTCAGAACTCAAAACCACAAAGCAAAGACCAGTGAAAATGTTGTTTTTGTATTTCCTGTCTTGTTGGACATCTCTCAGGTTGGGAACCACTGCTTTAAGGAACAGACTGAAAGTTTTAATTGATTAATAATATATATCTTACCATGAGGCTGATTTGAATATTAATGGTAATGTTGGCCCTGCCCTCTCCTCTCTGCAGGGTCAGGTGACCTCCTCAGGTGCGTCTCCTGCTGCCTCCTCGTCCTCCTCAGCTCAGACTCCAGTGACGTCCAGCGCCGCGTCCTCCTCCTCCCTCCACCAGCCCCCTCCTCTCCTGCGGCCCTCCCTGCCGGCCACGCCCTCCCTGCACCGCCAGCCGCCACCCCTCCAACAGCAGGCCCGCTTCCTGCAGCCCCGCCCCACCCTGCAGCAGCCTCCGCCTCTCATCCGCCCCTCCAACCCCCTCCCCCCACGCCTCAACCCCCGCCCTTCGGCTCCCATGACCCTCGGCGGCAACCCGGGGGTTTCGGGCCCAAGCTCCGCCCAGCAACCCTCTAGCCTGGTCGTCCACCAATCAGAGACGGCCTCGTCTTCCTCCCTCCACTAACGAACGTCAGACTGAGTTTCTGTAAAGAGAAATATCGTCTGCAGGGCTGCGTTCAGGTCCTGTGGGAAAATCTGAGTGACTTTGCGGTTTAAAATAACCAGAAAACACCAACACTCATCTTTCACTGACTTCACTGACTTACTTCAACCACAAAGCAAAAATCTATTTGGAGTTTTTATATTTACAGCTGAAGTACAGAAGAAGAAGAAGAGGTAAACAGTATTTTAGGAGTTGATGTTTGTTTTTCCCGTAGGACTTACATGCAGCATAACTGCTGGTTGATGGGCACCTGGTTTCAAAATGTCTGTTTTGCAAAGGAGGTTTGACTAGACGTCAGTGCAGATCAGTAAAGCAGAGACTTTTCAATCAACTAATCATCACCAGACTTGTGGCGTCCCACAGGGTTCTATCCTTGGTCCCCTCTTTTTCTCCATTATTGTTCTTCTATGCGGACAAAACTGCATTAACCACCAACAAAAATGACCTGCCTGTAAAACATTTGAAAGCCACGATGTAGTCGCTCTCATAAGCTGTCTTGTAGATACTCAAAGTCGGATGACGCATTGTTCTAACTAAATAAATCTGAATCAGAAATAATGATCACACTAAAATCTAAAACTACCATAAATTAGAATCAGTGTTATTTCTTACATTAAGAAACTTAATTTTTTTTATCTTTTTCATTTAACTGTCCTCCTTCCAGGGTTCATGAGTCTCCACTGACGTTTGTTTCTCAGCCCACCTGAACTTCACCTGTTGATTTTAGCTGTACTGGTGTACACTTTCAGATAACTTCAGACTGATAGTCTTGTGTTTAAAGGTTATGTCTGGTGATATTCTTTATTTTTCTTATTGTAAAACCCAGACAAACAATGTGTTAGTCCGACTCCGTCTGTGGCTCTCAGCTGCAAGCCCATTGGTCCCCACTGAAGACGTAAATGTATAAAATCATCTCACAAATATATAGTTTCATGTACAAAAAAAAAAAAAAAAAAAAAGACTCAGTGATTTCCTTAAACAGCTGCAAACAAACAGGAGGAAATACAGTAGTGCATTTGTTGGGGACTACTTTCAGTGGCGGATGAATCAACATTGGGAGGTCTACGGCCCAGAGGAATCAGATATATCAGGCTTTGGATACACACACAATACTTGTTAGTAGATCAGTTCATTGTTGGTTTGACTCTGTAGAAGAAAAATACAGAATATCAGCAGACTTATACTTAAATGTTCTGGTATAAAGGTTCTGGTTGGAGTTGATCCCTGTTTTTATGATTTGTTGTCAGTCAACATGGCGGCATGTCCATGGTAACCAGCGGTAAATAAACCGTCTGACAGGCGTGTACAGTAACGTTAGACATCAACATGTACAGTTTTTATCGACTTGAATAATTTGTAACCTGCTAAAACTAATCGTCCATCCAACCAGCCGCCAATAAGTTGTCAACTGTGACAAACAGCTCCTGTACATTCAGTTTTATAGTTGATTTGATGCTTTTTGAAAACACTAAAGCTTCACCCAGATGTCCGTCAGTCTCGGCAGAAATGTCTCCTTTATCCAAATGAAACATCTTCCTCACTATTCTTTTAACTGTTCTGTTGTTAGATTACATTTTCTCAGAGTAGCTGTTGTTTTTCTACATGTTGAAGATTCATTTTGAATCTAAAAAGCAGTTCATCGTCATCTGGAGTCTGAGCTTCAGATGTGCTGTCAGTCTGTCCTTTCATTATTTATTCTTCTTCCTGGTGCTACCACTTTGGACTCAGTGTAAAAAAAAAAATCATTGTGAAAGTGCTCTTAATTAATGCTTTTTGGACAAACGTATCACGGCATTAAATGTGACTGGAATCATAGAGTCATACATAGAATCCTTGAGTTTCAGTAGAACTTGTAAAATATTGATGTTAAGATGAAGCTGCTGGCTGTTCTCATTAAAAACTACATTTGTACCGTCTGAGTGTTTTCATTCTTCAGTGGAGACAAACATCTCAAACAACTTGTTTCAACATGTCAGACAATAAAACAATAATTACATTTCAGTCTGTCTCCAGTGAGACTTTCTGAAGGCTGATGGTTCTGTTGTTATACAGACTTTTGGAAAACCTTCAGGGAGTTCCTGTTGCACAAGTGCTCTTTGAGAGGAAATCAGTAATATTCGTGAAATCTTGTTAGGGCACACATTATGTAACTAAGTACATTTACTTAAGTACTGTGCTTAAGTACAGTTTTGAGGTACTTGTACTTTACTTGAGTATTTCCATGTGATGCTACTTTATACTTCCACTCCACATGTCAGAGGGAAATATTGTACTTTCTACTCCACTACATTTATTTGACAGCTTTAGTTACTTTTCAGATGAAGATTTGACACAATGGATAATATAACAAGTTTTTTTTATGTAACTAATTAAGTGGCTCACAGGAAAGACATGATTTTGTTTTACAATAAATCACACAGAAACAGTTTTCACACAGGCCCTTACATCATCAAAGTGTTTACACTGTTCCTGTCTTAAAGATCTGGTATTCTGACTTTTTTGTACTTATTTTTATAAATACTGAGTCTATTTTAAACATATCTGTGACATTTTATTCAACGAAAGTTGTTTAGATTTCTCTAAATCCATCTTTTCTTACAGCCCAGATTCCTTTCTGTCCTCCAGCAGGCTGTTTCTGAAGCTATTTACATAAAATCTGCATTATTAATGAACATGTACTCCATTTGGCTGGAGGTATGGCCCCCACCTTCACCCCCAGCCAATGACCTAATAACCTAATGAATAATGCAGCATGTTTACCTGGCGCAATGTCTGCAGCTGGAGACTTAAAATAGTACATAAATGAAGGGAGGAACCTGCTGCTGCACAGTTGAGACTCAACAGGATGTTTCAGAATGGTGAGATCATGTCTAAGTTTCATTATTTCAAACTTAGCTGGAGGTCGCTAGCTTAGCTTTAGCACACTTCCAGTGTCCTGGTTTGCTCATCATCTGGCTGCGATGAAAACTGTGACTACAGACGTTACGTACACACTCAGTGTGACAAAGGACTTTGTTCGGTTGTGTATTAGAGTAGTTTAGTCACTCAGTTGCCAATCAGCTCCCTTGCTGTTGGTGGCTGGCGGGATCGGCCAATCAGCACTCTTGTGATTAGCACTGCACACACTTGATTATGCTGCCAGCTGCAGTGGAGAGTGCATGAGAGAGAGACTGCAGCTGAATAAATATATTGTAAATAGTTGCCACTCATTACCCATGTAATGTAAAATGTAAGTGCTCACATATTCTCATAATCGTACTCTGGCTGTAACTCTGTGCATGTTAGGATTCACAGTGATGTCATGATTATTATTGAAGTGCCTTATGATTGCGGTGGTCTCAGGCTGAAGTGTATGTGGCCTTGTAATACTAGTTACTAGTGACTTGAAGAGAGAATCCCAGCATCCCTGCATTCTTGCTGATGCACCACAGTGGTCACCTACTTCCAACCAGCCACAGTTACAGTTTGAGCTATCAGTCCTCCATTACATTCAGTATAGCACTCGGCAGTGGTAAGCTCGTGCTAAAGCTTCCAGCTGATTTGATTTGACTTTCTTTTTGTGAGGTAGTAACAAGTACCACCTTACCACCACTCGCTCTGCAGCTGGGAATTTCAAAATTTCAAATAACTTTAAAAAGAGAGAGGAGATAGAAACCATCACCTTAATCCATCCCAAATCTGTTTTTTCTTGTCTTCCACAATACCAGCCTTTTAAACAAAAAATAATATTGATCAATTCAACCTAAATTCCTGGAGACGGATGTCTTATAAGATCAGTAGATTAATAAAATGCTCAAATTAAACGTATTTTAATCTTCCAATAATCAACAACAGATAAACAAGAACAATGTGACTCTGGTTCAATATATAACTGGTTTATTTTCTAATAACATCTCATTTACAAAAACTGTGGAATCATATTTCTACAAAGTAAAATTATTGGTACATTTGTTTGAAAAAAAACCCATATATACATGTGTGTAGAATCAGGTTTTAGTGGATATACATACTTATTTATATGACAACATTTTCAGATTGCGAAGTAAAAAAAAAAGAAAACTAAAATCTTGGAAACATATTTGATGTCTCGCAGCATTTAGAATCATGGACACACATTACATTCACTAAAGCAAAACAACTGGAGATGTTTCCTGGAGTAGATTAATATGACTAATAAAAAGTGTGTTTGTCATCAGTGTTTCTCTACACAGGAGGAGACTCTTCCTCCTACAGTGAGCACAGAGACATTGAGGAACCAGACAATATCCAGAACCCAGCATACAGAGGTTCAGTGAATGTGATGTTGAAGGTGTGGAGGTGGATCAGTGTGTCAGAGGAGACTCTGTAGAAGAACAGAGTGCCAGCAGGACAGTCCACATACACTGCTACTCTGTTAGAGACAGAGGAGGAGGAGGAGGAGGAGGAGGAGGTGGAGGGGAGGTCTTTTTTCCTGTTATTGTGCCAGATAGAGTAACCATCATCATCAGAGCACCTCAGACTCCAGGAGAGATTATTCCCTCCAAACAAGCAGTCATTACTGTCTCCTTTCCTTCTGATTCCTCTGTAACTCACTGATATATAAACCAATCCACTCCACTCGACCTCCCAGTAACAGCGACCAGTCAGACCATCTCTACACAGCAGCTGATAATAGACATCAAATCTCTCTGGATGTTCAGGATATGGCTGCTCCTCTGTCACTGCTGTCACCTCCCTGTTGTTGTCAGACAGTTTGAGGTATTTGTGTGCTGTGTTTGTGTCCAGTGTGAGTTCACAGACATCTGATGTAGAGAACAAAACACAATACAGCAGCAGTTTATCATCAAACACACCTGATGGTTTACTTGTTGATTTATTAACAGACTCACTGTTAATTAGAAATAAACTTTATAATAACTCATCTTTTTGGATCTTCTTTCAAACTGAGAATGTAATGCAGATAATCAAGCTTTTGATTTAAACTTCTTTAACATGTGCTGCCTTGTTTTCATGAATCAAAGTAAACACACACTTACACTTCCTCAGACCAGGTTTCAGCCTCTGCTCCCCACAATGATCCACCCTGGAGGAAGAAACAAAGTCAGAATGAACCTTCAGAAGTTTCCTCATCAATGATCTTCATAAAAATTCACTCAGAACCAACATTAAGACAAAACAGCTGGATTTATAAACACATAAAAGCAGCTTCAGCATGTTTGGATTCTGTGAAGAAGCATCAGAGCTGACCGACCTCAGAGGTCTGCAGGGTTCAAACTGGATCACATCATCCCTGATCACACTACCTGTTGCCTTATTCTCTTATTTAATTTAACTAATTCACTCTCAGAACAACTGGACTCTGAATCACTGGATATTCTGGTTCATCTTGGGAATTTTCAATGAAGAAACATAAAAAGTTTTTTCTGCACCATCACTATGCTCAGCTGCACTCTGGTCCAATGTAAACTCATCATTTCAAAAGTCTATCTATCTATATCTGGATAAAATCCAGATCAGTCATCATGTCATCATGTCAAATATTTTTTTAAGCACTGGGGACTGTTTTTTATTTTGGGTTAGGGTAGGGACATACAAGTTTAAATGGTTGCATTTTGTATTTATTTTAAAGACTTTTTCTTTTCAGAATATGTGTTACTGCTGTCTGGTGATGCTGATATGATGAAGTTCAGGATGGGATGTTGAAGCCAGGACCATGTGAGGCTGATATCTGGTGCAGTCCCTGCGGGACACACAGCTGCTTCACCAGCTCTGCCTTCAGCTACAGCTCTGCACCAACCGGAGATCAGAGATTCAGCTCCATGAAGACATGAACTGAGTGTCTCAAGTGTAAATGAGATCGTTGTTCTGAGGTGACACATGATTCATATCTTCTTTTACATCCTGTTTTAAAGTTATTTGTAACAGAGCTTCATGATTCTGATTTTAAAAAATATATGAAATATATTTCTCTTAGAACTACATTCAGTAATATTTTTAATTGTGGACATGTCAATTCCATTCCAGTCTGCGGACTTCTAACTCTTGGGATTTTTAACAGTGTCAATAATTTCTTTTTCATCTGTTCCCCTTATAAACATAGATTCTTTCCACATTATCTCTGCTACCAGTCTTTGCAATCTCCCTAGCCAAACCAGGACCAAACAAAAAATATGATTAAACGAGTTCATGTCATTAATAGTTGTGTTATTCTTTGTCAGGAAATGGGTTAGCCTGCCTTCCCAGATTTATTTTTATTAATGGCATTTAATACTTTCATGTAAACATAGCACAAACAGTAAGGAAATTTGTGTTTGGTAGATTATTTCTTTGTTGCCCCCAGGTGCTGCCAGGAGGCCTGCCATGACTGCCCTTCACCGTCAGGCCTGTTTGCGCTGGTGTTGGCAACACGTGCATTGGAACCTGAACATGTGGAGGAACGTTATGTTCAGTGATGAGTCCAGATTCTGCCTGCAGTTGGATCGTAGGGTCAAATTGTGGAGAAGACGCGGAGATCACTATGCTGATTGCTGCACCGATAGAGTAACATCTTTTGGTGGAGGCAGTGTGATGGTGAGACTACCTCCAGAATTTGGGAGTGGAGAGGATGGAATGGCCTGCCAGCAGTCCTGACCTCAACCCCATTGAACACTTGTGGGATCAGCTTGGGCGTGCTGTTCATGCCAGAGTGACCAACACAACCACGTTGGCTGACTTGTGACAAATGCTGGTTGAAGAATGGGATACCATCCCACAGCAGTGTGACCAGGCTGGTGACCAGCATGAGGAGGAGGTGCCAGGCTGTTGTGGCTGTGTATGGTTCTTCCACACGCTACTGAGGCTCCTGTTTGTTAAATGAATAAATATTTAAATTACCAATATGTCTTGTTTCTTCAAACTTCAATCATCCAATCCACCAAACACCAAACAATGTCAATGGCAGAATAAGCTGTTTGGCATTGGCAGAGAAGATTTGGCAAATTTTTCATCGGCACAAGCGACATACTCAGCTCTGTTCCTCACAAATGTGGCACTATTTAAAAGGGAAATAAATAGGCTTTTCAACGGTATAATATTTATTGCCAAGAAGCATTGTTACAACAAAGAAATAATCTACCAAACACAAATTTCCTTACTTTTTGTGCTATGTTTATTTTGAATATAGTTTTTGTTGTCCTCCAGTAGTTTAGTGTAGTAGTCCTTTTTGCTGCTTCTCATAATTTTTGTCGGTTTGTCTTTATGTTTTATATGTGTGTTCAGCTTCTTTTGTTCTTTTCTTTAAATATTATATAATAATTTTTTGTATAATAATTTTTTCTTCTTGCATGTGTTTAGTACTCCCTTAGTACTACATCTTCCACATAGACTTTATTCTAGTCTTGTTTCATTAGGTCTTCTTTAAAGGAAATAATAGACCCTTGTGTTTTGTGTCTAATTGTTTTGAAGGTTTTAACATCTTTCTTGGCCCTAGTACAGCCCTGTATGATTGTAAAGACTGGCAGATGACCACTTGTGTCATTTATTAGTGGTCCACTTACTACTTTCTTATCAATAAAATTGGTGAATATATTGTCAATTAGTGTAGCACTCTGTGTTGTGATTCTAATTGGCTGTGTAATTGAGGGATATAGATTTATACTGTACATTGAATTGATGAAGTCTGTAGTAGGGGTGGGCCTGAATCCAAATATGTTATTCGGCAAAGCACAAATAGTGGGTTTTTATGAACATTTATTTTGTATAAATATTTTTAAAATTATTTGTTTTTGGGAAAAAAAAACAAAAAACATGTTAAATACCAGCACGCAGGTCGGTTACATTGCTATCTCAGTCTCTCTCCTCTGCTCCGTTGTTACGTTTATCAGCAGGTCTTAACGAGGGCAGTCACATCCACCTGCTACATGATGCAGGTTTCCTTATTTGGACATCACTCCCAAGCAAAGTGCTCTCAAGGGACTCTCCATAACCTGTTGTTCCCTTTCTCCTTTTCACAAAGTTAAGTTGTAAAAAATAGGCAATAAGTGAAAAGTGCAAAGCAGGAATTGCCTTTTAAGGTTTAAGCTCAGTAGTCAGCGCAGTCATCTATGATCTGGGAGACTCGAGTTCAGGATCTGGTGTGGGGACCTCCTTCGTAAGATAGTTTGTTCATAAACACTTATTTTAACACTTTAATATCCTAAAATTAAAAGCGTAATAAAAACAAAAACTGTATTCTTACACCTATTTCCACTTTTATTCAAATACAAATACAAATAATTTTGCTGCCACAACAAAGTCTTCAGCAAGTAAGTATTTAAATCCCAGCAGACAAAAAACATTTTCTCATTATTAATGTCGTTATACAGTTCCAATAACATTTCGCTAAATGTGTTGATACAAGATCCTGGTTTTCTGTATACACAGCTTATTATCCATCTGAGTTTCTACTGTGTATTCTCCATAATCAGATAAACATAAACAGATTTACTTTTATAGTTTTTATCAAAATATAAAGCTTTTGTTTGAGTACTGTTAGTAAAAAACATCTCGTATCCCTAAATTTCGACCACATCAGTTTGCTCCTTACTAAGCCAAGTCTCAGATATCCCTATTGCTGTGAACTTCTTGTCCAGAAGTCTTAAACAGTGCAACAGTGCAAACAGTTTTTACATTTCTTTTAAACTGTTCTGTTTGCAATGACTGTGTGTATTATTGGAGAAATTATTTTCAGGGTCAATATCATTTTCCATATCTTGTGATTTATGTTCAGTGTATTTGAAAGTTTTCAAGTCCAGTTTTTCCTATTCTGTAGCTGAATGACCTCTGTCTGAACTTGCCATGGGTGTATTTAGTGTTTTCAGTTAATCACTATTTAAGTTTTCCATTACCTTGTTGTGTTGCTCTCCCTGGATTTATTCATCAAACTTATCCAGTTCATTGAAGTTCCTGATGATGAGAGCTTTCCCTGCCTCTGGTGTTGATCCATTCAGCTTAATGAATATTTTGCAACTTTCTTGTCCAAGTTGCCTGGATCTTGTTTTGTTTTTTTAATATGCGGGCTCTCCTTGCGATGTCTGGGTTCTTTGTGGTGAGATGTTTGTTGATGTACACATCAGTCCCCTTTAGTTTCTTTCCTTGTCTGAGGAGCTTGTACTTTTTCTTTCTGTTGGTGAAGCTGATGATTATGGCTGGTGTTGCAGTTTTGTTTTTGTTGGGCAGTGTGTGACAAGCTTCGATGTCACTGCTTTCAACAGAAATGCCCTTGCTGTCCAAGAAGCCAACCACCTCGGAAGCATCAACCTTATGTCTGGCAGTGGTACCCTCGGGGGCCGAAACTGCCCCAGGGTAGAACTGGTGTCTGGTCTTCAGGCCACTGATAATAAGATCATTAATCCGGGAGTACTGCTCCAGGGGTCCGTTTCACAAAGCAGGCTCAACAAACTCTAAGTCTAATCCTGAACTCTGAGTTGATCTACTCTGAGATAGGAAACTCTGAGTTTCCAGTTCCAGAACAGCTGATTTGAGTCAGTTTAATCAACTTGGAGTAGTTTCACCTGGAGTTAAGTGCATGCACCACAACAATAAAAAGCCAGCATTAATGGAGCCCCGATTCAACAAGTCACCATGGCAACGGGGAAGAGGATGGCTGCGTTTTTCACCCCACTAGCACTAGAAATCTTAATGCGCTCATACGGCAAGTTTGAACACGTTTTCAGAGAGAAGTGCAACACCGCTGCAGCTGCAAAAGAGAGAGAGACGGCGTGGGAGAACATTGCTGCTCGGGTCAATGTGTAAGTTTAAATGTAGTCCTTTGCAATCACAATAATATTACAGGGGAAAACTGCTTGAATGGTCGCCTATTAATTTATTTCATTTAGGTGCAATCCCGCGGGGGAGAAGCGCACTTGGCAGCAGTTTAGGATAAAATATAAAAACATTGTTCAAACAGGTGAGACCTCGGCATAATCTCATGGGGGTACCTCATTGTGATCATGTCTTACATTGTAAAGTAAATATTAAGTGGCTGTTTGACTTTGCAGTTGTTTTATCCCCAACATAATGCTGGTTTCACACACATAAATGTCCTCTCATCTATATCATGTTCTGTTAAATAATTAAGCCTATTTAAACTAACACAGACTTCTACTCAGCCAACAGAAAGAAGGCAGATGCCCGTAAAACGGGTGGTGGTCCAGCACCGCCACCTCTAACGGAGGCAGAGGAGCTGGCCCTAAGCTCAAAAAGATAATTGTCTGGAAATGCTAGAACATCTATGCGCGGTCTGATAACCATCTCCTGACAAATATTTAATTCTCTGCGCAGTAATGCTGCACCTTCATCCACGGGATCGTTATCAAAAGGACATGCCATGTTAGTGAAAAAAGTCGCCACCTACTGTGACACTTTATCCTCTGTAACTTTGGTTCAGGATCTCTTATACTCGCTCTGACTTTTAGGTTGAAACATTTAAAGAGTTGCCTTTCAAATGAAGGGTTGAAGAACAGTAACCTTTATATTCTGGGTACATTATTTTGTGCGCAAAAATGGGGGTGCCTGGTAAGAGGTCAATATTCTATACATTAAAAAAACACACTAGCAGACAGAAATGCATGTTGCTAACAAATGTGTGACTCAGCAGTCCTCAGCTTGTCAGTGTGACAGAGAAACAGTGTGTGAGCTCTTGTCTGTTCATACCTGAGAGTGTCCAGCCTGCAGTGTGGATCCTTCAGCAGCTTCACTCCTGAGGCTCCTGGATGATTGTAGCTCACATCCAGCTCTCTCAGATGGGAGGGGTTGGATCTCAGAGCTGAGGCCAGAGAAGCACAGCTTTCCTCTGTGATCAGACAGCCCGACAAGCTGCATGAAAATAAACACATACACAGACACACTAGTCAACTAAATAATACATTTGTCTTAAGAAAACAACATCATCCACAACATCTTTTGTAAGAATCTTAGTGAAGTCCCACAGATTATAGACAATAATATTAACCAATGTGTAAATGTTGAAAATGGGAATCCTGACCTGAGAATTTCCAGTGTACAGTTTGGACTCTCCAGTCCAGCAGAGAGCAGTTTCACTCCTGAATCATGCAGGTCATTGTCACTCAGCTCTAGCTCTCTCAGACTAGAGGACCGGGAGCTGAGAACTGAGGACAGAGCGTCACAGCTTCGCTTTGACAGATTACAGTCACTCAACCTGAGGGAGAGCTAGTGATTAAGACAAACACTGACACAGTTTCTGTTGTTTACAAGGTAAAAAGCATGATGCAGCTTCAACATGATCTAACCACAGCTGCTGAATCATATCTGATTGAATGTGAATGTATTACATTATTATGAAAAGATGAATGACACAAATGCAATTAAAGAAATTAAGGGGTCCTTGTTGGTGGTACTCTCTTTCTCTCCATGAACTGCTGTGATGGCAGCATGACTGACATTTGACATCATGCTGTTGTACAAACATCAGCATGATAAGAACTACTTAAAATGACCATCTTTGGGAAAAATTTATTTGATGTGTACTTTGATTTTTTTCATTTGGCTCATGTCCCATCCACTAACATGGAGGGGGTGGGACTTATGATAAGATGTTTTAGCTTCACTTTTGGGGGGCTGTCATGATGTCCATCTTTATATACAGTCAAAGATACTGTCAGTAGCTGTCTTAACTATAGCAAATATCTACCCTTAGAGTTAACTCTGACAGACTGCATCCTTCATGGCTGATAGTATTAACCGTTCCAAATATAGATGTTATTTTTATGGACAGCTGGTCACATGCACATACACATATTTATCATTTGTTGATGCATTTTAGGGAGAAATTGGGGACCCCCTTTTTTCTTCAGAACTGCCTTAAGTCTTCATGGCATTGATTCAACAAGGTGCTGGAAACATTCTTCAGAGATTTTGGTCCATATAGACATGAGAGCATCACATAGTTGCTGCAGATTTGTTGGCTGCACGTCCATGATGCAAATCTTCTGTTCCACCACATCCCAAAGGTGCTCTACTGGATTGAGATCTGGTGACTGTGGAGGCCATTTGAGTACAGTGAACTCGTTGCCATGTTCAAGAAACCAATTTGAGATGATTTGAGCTTTGTGACATGGCACGTTATTCTGCTGGAAGTAGCCATTAAAAGACAGGTACACTGTGGTCATAAAGGGATGGAAATGATCAGCAACAAGGCTATGGCGCTTAAACAATGCTCAATTAGGTTATGCCTGACTTCCATCAACATATTGACTGTGCTACAGGAATAAACAGTCTGGATAACTGTTATGCGCAATTCAAAAACATATACAAAGCAGAATCACTACCTGCATTCGGGAAGTGTGACCATGCGGCCATCTTGCTAAGGTTAAAGTATGTAAACAAACTATGACGCATGCCTGCAGTGACGCAAGAAGTGAAATGGTCAGGCCAATCAGAGGCCACCCTACAATCTGCACTACAGAGTTGATGAACCGGCAGTCTGAGGCTGTAAATAACATTCCTGAAGACACCTGTAAGTAAACCTGATTGTTTATTCCTGAGGTCATTAATTCCCACATGGATGACAATGGTTGAGGGAGATGAGTTTTGATCCAGCAGTTGAGGGACTTTGGAGTCTATATCCTGTACTCTGGCATCTGAGTAGCAGAAGGTGTTAGACGCAGGCAAGGTGATGTGTCGAACCATGGATGAGCCGACTCCAAGAATCCAAGTACGTTATATGGCAAAGCACAAATACTGGGTTTTTACCACAAATATTTAAAAAATTATTTGTTATCGGGAAGAAAAAAAAACATGTTAAATACCAGAACGCGGGTTAGTTACATCGCTATCTTGGTCTTTCTCCTCTGCTCCGCTGTTACGTATATCAGCAGATCTCAATGAGGGGAGTCACAGCCACCTTCTACATGCACATTTCCTAATCTGGACATCACTGCTGGAGTTGGGGGTGTTCCCCAGAGATAAAGCTGAGCTACTGACACATGCGAAGTACTCCCAGGGGACTCTCAATAACCTGTTGTTCCCCTTCTCCTTTCCACAAAGTTGTAAATAGGCAATAAATGAAAAATGCAAAGCAAGAATCACCTTTGAAGTTCTTCCCTACACGTTACACGGTGTGCTGTCTGTGTGTTATGGGTGTAGGTAGGTACAGGTAATAGGTAATAGGTAGAGGTTGGTCTGCAATGAGTGAAGTTTTAGCTCAGTAGTCAGCGCAGTCGTCTATGATCTGGGAGACTCCAGTTTGGGACCCTGTGTGGGACCTCCTGACAAGTTTCTATTAACCTGACAAGTTTGATATGGCTGTGTAAAAATCATATAATGTAAAAAATATGGACGTGGCTACCATAACGTCACCCACTGATTTCTAGAGAGTGATTTTTAAGCTCAAAGTGGGCAGCTCCAGCTGTCGCCATCTTGGCAGTGCCTGACTCCGCCTAACTCCTGGTTAATCCAAAATGGGCAAAGAGGTGGAGCTAAGGCTAGTCAAATGAAGCCTGGTTGCTGACACAAGCCACCTAGCAGCTAGCGACCTGTCACTCAAAGCACCCATGTCCTTAATTATGCATAACTTTACGGCTTAATAAAATTTAAACGGATGAGTTTTCAAAAAACTCACCTCACAACTCACAGTTGTCATGAAAAGGGAAATATTTTGCACCAGGCTGTAAAGTGGGACATTTTAACATGGGGATCTATGGGGATTGACTTGCTTTTGGAACTTCAAGTGGCCATTCGAGGAACTGCAGTTTTTGGCACTTCTGCATGGGCTCCATTTTTCAGCCCTGGATGTTGCCGCTTGGTAACAATACTGGTGGTGGATAGGAGACTTACAGATGAAATTATTGCATTTATGCAAATGTATGTTTGACTTGATAAATGACTCTTATTCACAAAAGTTTTATTGCACTTACAGTAAGAAGTGTAGTTGTTGTGAAAATGTATTTCACTGTAATCATGAGGCCATATCACATATCATATGTTTCAAGCAATATAAAAAGTTGACCATACCATTTAATGTTTGAGGTATGACAGAGTGTTGCACAAAAGCATCACAGTATGATCTGACCTGAGAATCTCCAGTGTACAGTGTGGGTTCTCCAGTCCAGCAGAGAGCAAGTTCACTCCTGAATCCTGCAGTCTGTTTTCACTCAGATCCAGCTCTATCAGACTACAGGCCCGGGAACTGAGAACTGAAGACAAAGCATCACAGCTTCTCTCTGACAGATTACAGCATTTCAACCTGAGGAAGAGTTAGTGATAAAGACAAACACCATTTCTGTTGTTAACAAAGTAAAAAGAATTTAAAATATTAAAGTTGTCTTCTCTCTCTCTATAAATCATTAGAATCTTGGTCAATTAAGAGAATTTTAATCAAGTGATTGTTTTTATGATTTAAAAAAAATGGAAAACATTACACAAGATAAGTCATTACTTCAAAAATGAGAGTCACATCCTTTCGATCACAGTAATTTATACAAATATGCTTTGATCATCGATAGATGGTGAGATGCCCCCATGGCTTAGGGGTTAAGATGCCTACCATGTAATACAAAATCAGGCATAAAAAACATAAAATGCCCCAAAATTTTAAAAAAGAACTAGATTGTATGAGCTCATTTTGCATGTACATTCACCTGAAAAGGTATAATAACACTGACAAAACAATAATATTTCCATTAAACCAACTAATCAATTTGTTGACTAAAGCTTTACTTTCACTAGTTGGGAACAACTCTACACATGTGATACAGTTCGTATCTGCAGTTATCTGTGCACCTACAGAGCTTTGTTGGAGGCTTTGACCACTGGCAGCAGCCTCAGAAGAGCCTCCTCTGAAGCAGAGTATTTTTTCAGGTCAAACACATCCAGATCTTTTTCTGACGACAGTAAGATGAAGACCAGAGCTGACCACTGAGAAGGAGACAATTTATCTGTGGAGAGACGTGCTGAACTCAGGTACTGTTGGATCTCCTCCACTAGAGAACGATCATTCAGTTCATTCAGACAGTGGAACAGATTGATGCTTCTTTCTGAGGACAGATTCTCATTTATCTTCTCCTTAATGTACTCGACTGTTTCATGACTCGTCTGTGAGCTTCTTTTCTTTTTTAGTAGGCCTCGTAGGAGATTCTGATTGGTCTCCAGTGAAAGACCCAGGAAGAAGCGAAGGAACAAGTCCAGGTGTCCATTTGGACTCTGTAAGGCCTTGTCAATAACGAACCTGTGGAGCTCTCTCACAGACGTTTTGCTGAAAAACATTCGTACATGCTCACCGCAAGTTTGCCCTGGCTCAGACATGACATTTTTGTTTCTGTCAATGAGAGACTTCTCTACATAGAAAGCTGCCAAAAACTCCTGAATGCTCAGATGGACAAAGCTGAACATCTTGTCTTCATTCCCACGCTCCTCTTTAAAGATCTGTGTGAACACTCCAGAGCACACTGCAGCTCCACTGACATCAATGCCACTCTCTCTCAGGTCTTTCTCGTAGAAGATCAGGTTGCCCTTTTCCAGCTGGTGGAAAGCCAGTTTTGCTAATGATTTAATGTACTTAACACACTTTTCTGGGCCATATTTTTTTTCCGTCCGAAGAATCTGAAACATCAGGAATTTTGTGTACATCTCAGTCAGGGTCTTGGGCAGCCCTCCTCCCTCTCTGTTTTTCAACACATCCTCCAGAACTGTAGCAGTGATCCAGCAGAAGACTGGGATGTGGCACATGATGTGGAGGCTTCGTGATGTCTTGATGTGGGAGATGATTGTGTCCTGTGTGGCCTGCTGCTCATCTCTGAATTTCTTCCTGAAGTACTCCTCCTTCTGTTGGTCAGTGAACCCTCTGACCTCTGTTGCCATGTCAACAAAATCAGAATGGATCTGATTGGCTGCTGTAGGTCGTGTGGTTATCCAGAGGCGAGCACAGGGAAGCAGATTCTTCTTGATGAGGTTTGCCAGCAGTGCATCCACTGAGGTGGTCTCTGTAACATTAAAATCTTCATCCTGCTCTTCATTAGTAGAGCAGTCCAGATGAAGGCGGCTCTCATCCAGTCCATCAAACACAAACAGAAGTTTGTATTTACTCTTGTCATAGTTGGTGTTTCCTGATGACTGTAGAGTTGTAAAGATGTGATTAAGAGCATCCTCCTTGATATCTTTGGTCTCCCTGATACATTTATGAATGAGCTCGGCCAAACAAAACTTTTGCCCCATCAGTAAATTCAGCTGACGGAATGTGAAGGGGAAAATGAGATGCACATCTTGATTGGTTCTTCCTTCAGCCCAGTCCAACACAAACTTGTGCACAAGAAATGTTTTGCCAATTCCTGCAATTCCATTGGTCAGAACTGTTCTTATGGGTCTGTATTTTCCAGAAGGGTGTTTGAACATGTCACTGGGTTCAACTGATTTCTCTGTTTCTGTTGCCTTCCCTGCCATCTCAATCTGTAGGACCTCATGCTGTTTGTTGATGTGTATGTCACCCCCGGCTGTGATGTACAGCTCTGTGTAGATATCATCCAGACATTGCTCATCCTTCTTCTTTGCCAATCCTTCTTGTGCGCACATAAACTTGTTCTGGAAGTTTTCTCGAAGCCATTTTTGGTAATTTGAGATGGGTTGTGGCTCTGGTTCTGTGTGACACAAATAGAAAAGAAACATGCAAGATGCAGTCTTTTTCTCACAAGCAGCAGTAAAGGCATGACTTGTTTTTGTAGAATAACTAAAATGTTCAGTCAAACTGAATTTTTCTGTTATAGGTGACATGCATCCTACTCTTTAGCTTTGAACACATCATTCTCTTTTAGACACCCCAGCTTTACAACATTTACACAGAGGAGCTGCCTAGTACAACCAAAGCCCTTGACTGGTGACCACTGAGTAGCTGCTGGTGTTGTTGCCATCCACTGGTTCAAATGTCACAAACAGAAGTCCCTCAGTATGAACTATAGTCCAACATGCCATCACTGTTAGGTGTAAAAGTACAACTGAGTGTGTTTTCAAACCACATAGGTCAGTGCAGCAAAGCTTTCTGCCAGACAATTTAGACTGTCAGCTTCAAAAGTTCAAAAGTGTCAGTCAAGGATACCTTGACTTTTGTTTTAAAGGAGAGCATCAAACACTTTGTATGACTTCAATTTGTAGAAACTAATATTGCCAGAATGTGTAGTAGAACTGATGATTGACTAACTAATTCTGACCTCCCCTCACTTGTCCTTGATTAAAACCAGATCTGATTTTAAGGTGCTTCTATTGATTTATGATTAGGGGAGACCACAACTCTCTATTTGCCCTCCTTGTGTCTTATGTCTTGTCTTGTCCTGTCTTGTATGTTTGTTAACTTATACCCTGTTTATTCAGGAGACATGGCCAGCTGTAGCTCAGGTGTAAGAGCAGGTTGGCCATTGGTTGTAGGGTTGGTGTATTATATAATATTATCTATCTATCTATCTATCTATCTATCTATCTATCTATCTATCTATCTATCTATCTATCTATCTATAGGTGAGGAGGAAGAGGAGGTGAATGAAGAGGACGAAGGGGAGTCTGAATGGAGGCGTCTGTAGCATCACTGACATTCACTGAGATACAGAGAGAGAGATTAGGGGCTCTGTTTTCATGAATCAAGTGGCACGGTACAGTCAGATCTGCCTGAGGACGTGGCAACACTCTCTTTGTAATTTGTTGTCTTAGTTCACCTGGTGCACCTGTTTGGTATTTGGATACCAGGTGGTATCAGAAAGAATACATTATCACACGTTATAGCTGGGCATGTTAGAGGCTGTGACAGTCAAGCCCAGTCACATTTGTTTCTTTCATCCTCTTGACACAGGGTTTTTCCATTTCCTTGTCTGGCACATGCACAATACAGAAACACAGCTGCTTAACCTTTTTTTAAAAATTAAATTCATGTTTCTGGAGATGTTGAATATCTGATAACAATTGTTCTGTGCATAATGGTGCTCAATTTTATTTGACATCACAATGATCTAAACAATAACCATCTGCAGTCACTTGCACAAAATTTAACCAGCAGGTCTGCAGTGCATAATTGTGGTTTGACAGTGACATCTCTCTAACTAGAGACTGCAGATGGAACAAATACCTGCTGCCTTCAGGTGTCTGTAAAGATCATCACCAGAGTGAGGAAAACGCCAGTATATGTGATGAGCTGGTGTGGATAACAGATGCTGGTAAAAATGACACATTAATCTTTATTCTGTCTCCTGACATTAAACATGGAATGCATTTTTTCTTTGTGAGTTGGAGTCAGCTGATGGAAGAATGTATGACAGTGGTTCTCAAGCTTTTTTGGGCCAGCACCCCCTATCCATTATTAAGGTCCCTTACGGCTCCCCATCAATTAAAATGTACATGTTACATGCAGACTGGTAAAAATCACTCATTAATCTTTATTCAGTCTCCTGACATAACAGGTACTACAAGGAACTTTCATTTTGTGTTGATTTTAGTGGTCCCTGTGGACAAAAGCGGTAGTGTTTTCCCGGATTGAAGAGTGCATTTCCCATGAGCACTACCGCCTTGTATCATAAAGATATCATAAAGATATTGTGTCATGCCCAGCCCTCATGGGTTTACAAGACACCATAAATTACAACAAGCCAGGACCAGAGTACAACGTATATGTATTGTAAAAAAGAAAATCTTTCACCTTCAAATCTAGACACCATCATTTAATAGTACAGACCTTCTAATTTACTGTCAGAAGCTTAAGGTATATTACTGAAAAGTCTAAGTAAATACTAATTAAACAATATACTATACTATTTTTCTTTTTTAAACTCATGTGTCATGTGTCTATTAGTGGCTATGTAAGATTAATAATTGTAATATGATGATGATGAAGCAAAGTAAACTTTCTTTTAGTACCATTAGGTTACATGTAAGGCTACATTCACCCGGAATCTGACCCGGCAGGCATTTAGAATAACTATATAGAAATAGCCAATCTTCTCACTGATGTCTTATTTGCTTATGTAGGTCATATAGACGCATCAGAGGCATCATGAGACTGTTTCATAACTAGTTAAAAGTCCTTGTAGTAACTTTTAACATGGGATGCATTTTTTTGTGAGATTGTGTCAGCTGGTGGAAGAATGTAGGATGAAAATTAAACAGCCAACGGTAAAAAATGCCCCCCTATTTATTCAGCTGAGAATCGGTTAGACCTACTTTACTCTAGAGATCTTATTACAGGCCTGCAGATAAAATTAACAGCATAGATGGAATGTACGCAAGTTAATTACAAAACAGAAAATGAGGGCATTAATTTTTTTTTATGCTGTTTTATGGCTCTTTGTCCTCACTGTGGGACAGCAGGAAACATCCTGAAAAAAAGTTTCTAAACTGAGTGTTTTTCATCGATCTGCTGTTTTTCCTGCAAAAAAAATACAAATAACATTAAATAAAATCTATACGCGTTAATCATGGTAGACAGATGAAGGTCATCTGTGTGAATGTGGAAGTTCTTCAGTATTAAAACAAATAAATAACATGAACGTAGCGTTTCTGTCTGACCTCTGCAGTCTGGATGTGACAGATGGCATCTTGTGTGAACAAGTTAATATCTTGTTTGCATAAGATTGTTGCAGTTTCTGTCTTCCTGTGACTGACCTTCTGGTCCTGAGCTGCTGTCTGATAAACTCTGCAGCAGATCATTCCTGTTGATCTTCTGTAAAAGCTTCTTGGTCACCTCCACAGCTCCAGGAAGTTGGTAGGTCTGCACCATCAGATCCACAGTGTCCCGTCTCTCTGCCTTCTCCAGCTGGGATGCTTTGATGGCTTGGTGGCCTTCCAGACTTTCATCCTTTAGGAACCACTTGAAGTCCTCAAATTCCTTCTCTATCAAATCTTCCAGAGTGTTCAACAGGTCCTCCTTCATCTTCATTTCTCCCTGTTAAAATCAAAGAATATTTTCAACATGAAGGATTTGCCATTTCCACAAACACAAATCTACAGCCAGATTTTCACCCCCATTGTCATTGCAGCGCTTTGTGAATACACCTGTATCACCGCACGGGAGCCATGGCCTAGTATGTGCCCAGTCAAACGTCAGCAGCCAGTAAAGATGGCATAACATGAAATGAACTAACCTAAATGCAAATCAGTGTTGTGTCATGTAATGCACGAGGGCTGCGTGTTGGCCACAGTGAAGCAGACAAATCTCGCCGTGTGGTTGTAGACAAGCTCTTGGAGACCTGTGATATACTGTGTATTCAAGAGACATTCTTAGCTAAACAAGACTTGGAAAGACCATATCCTTTACATAAAGACTTTTACAGGGCTGGTGAGTCTACTACTGACCTTAGCAGCAAAGTAGTTCAAGGCAGAATTCCAGGTGGAGTCGCCATTTTATGGAATAAGAAATATGATCAGCTGGTCAATGTGGTTAGATTAGATGTTGATTGGGCTATTGGAGTAGAGTTTCATTGTAATGACAAGAAGTTTATCATTTTGAACATTTTTACACCTTATGAGTGTTACCAAAATGAAGGGGAATATCTCAATAGCTTGGCATGTGTGATGTCTTTTATTCATGACTGTGCCTCCACCTGCATCTATGTTGTTGGAGATATGAACGCTGATGTCTCTGATTTTAATTCTTTATTTGCTAATCACTTAATGCAGTTTTGTTCTATTGGTAAACGAAACAGCTTGGAGAACTACAGGCCTATAGCCTTAGCCAGCATATTATCCAAAGTGCTGGAGAGAACTCTACTAAATAGGCTGGAACAGTACACCCTGACTTCTGACAACCAGTTTGGCTTTAAACGTGAACATGGCACTGATGTACATTTTTGCTTTAAAGGAGATTTTAGATAAATATAATAGGCAAAATTCCATAATTTTTATGTGTTTTATTGATGCTTCTAAAGCCCTTGACTGTATAAACCATGAAAAACTATTTAATAAATTACATGAAAGAGGTGTTCCTAGATTTCTAGTTAGAATCCTGGTTTTCTGGTACGCTCATCAGACGATGCAGATATGATGGGGAAATTCTGCATCTGCTCCGTTCCATGTGAATAATGGAGCTTGACAAGGCAGTATTTTGTCTCCTTTCCTTTTTAACGTCTATGTTGATGATCTGTCACTGCAGTTGAAAAGATGTGGAACAGGGTGTATAGTTGGCAATTCTATCATTAACCACCTCATGTACGCAGATGATTTGGTGATTTTCTATCCATGTAGTGCTGGTCTTCAACAGTTGTTGAGGGTATGTTCACAATATGGTATAGATTTTGACATCAAATATAATGTAACTAGGAGTAATATTATGATAGTCAGAAGTAGAGAAGACAGAAAGTTAGTATTTCCTGATTTCTTCCTGTCTGGCATTGCCCTTAATGAGTGTAAAGAGGCTAAATATTTGGGCCATTATCTAACTAATGATTTAT
Source organism: Thunnus thynnus (assembly GCF_963924715.1). NCBI lineage: Eukaryota > Metazoa > Chordata > Actinopteri > Scombriformes > Scombridae > Thunnus > Thunnus thynnus. The sequence continues at coordinate 37,982,379 of NC_089519.1, forward strand.
CAGATGACAAGGACATTTACAGGCAGTGTTGGAAGTTGTACGCACAAGCAAACATGTTGGCTCGTAAATTTAGTATGTGTTCAGTGACTGTGAAGATCTCTCTTTTTAAAGCTTTTTGTACCCCACTATATACGGCCCACCTGTGGCGGTGCTACAGAAAAGGCAGCATGCAGAGACTCACAGTGTCTTATAATGACAGTATGAGGCTGCTGCTTAAAGCTCTGAAAGCTAACAATATTGTTTCAGCTTTGATCAACCCTGAATTGAGTTCCGTCAGGTTCTTATCTAGACTGTGGAACCATTGGTGTTTTAGCCTAAATGCAAATTATTGTGGAATGCCTTTTGTTTTTGTTTTTTTGTAGTTGTGGTTTTTTTTAGATTGTTTATTAGTTTATTCTTTTTTTGTTTTAGTTTTATACTCTTTATACTCACTTTGTATTTTATTGTGCTATGGACCCTCCATGAGTTGTATCCTTAATAAAATTTGAATTGAAATTAATTGAATTGTGTTTAAATCTCTGATCCTGCCTGCTTCTCTTTTGGATTCTGCTGAATGCCAACTTGTTATCAACCTCTGCCTTCAGTCAAAAAGTTTTTTTATCTTACCTGCTCTGTTGTTGAGTCTTTCTTTTGAGTCCAAACATCACATACCAGAATCATTGGAAAATCATTGAGTTGGATTAACAAACAAGTAATGTCAGTAATGGAGGAACACAAGACTGAATGTGCAGTAAATGTAAAAAAACATTTGACAGGTGTGCTATAACCATGTATCACCAGCAGGGAGCACTGAAGCACCACTGCTTAGCTCTGCAAAAATGTACAATTTAATACTGTTAAAGCAGCAATAAGGTACCGCCAATCACTGAATCTAAATTCTGTGTGGGTTTATTATCAACAATATTAAAATGTGAACACCATCAAACCCACACAAAGCAACATTTAAACAATAATATATAATAAAAAATAACATATGACACATATTCCAGTACGCTAAAACAGACTACACAAAAAGTAGCTGAATGTGTCCCAAACCATCAACCAGCAGCACAGAACGGTTTGCTTAAATGAGATCGACCACTTCCTAAAACAGTGAAGAGATAGAAATGTATTTAACACTCACAGAGAAACAACAGCTGTCTTTTTCCTGACTGAAGTCTTGTTGATTGTAGATTCTCCTGCAGACTGAGAGAACTGAATCTGTGGAGTCTTCATGAGCCGTTGAGCAGAGCTGAGAGACACAACATGAAGAGTGATGAAGACCTCAAACAGGAACTAAACCTTCACATTTCCTCATGCAAGAGATAAAGAACATGATTAGTTAGTAGACCAGTATGTTGTGTTGCTACACCCATGAAATGTGGTTGTGAATAAGTGAGTTTAGTGATAAAGTGCTGCAGAAAAATAAAATCAAAACTAAAATTTGAAGCTCTGTACTGCAGTTTTTCCTTTATTAGGGCTCAAGCACCTAGCGGTTCACTCACACTCTCCATTCAAATATATGAGTATTTTTCTGTGTCCAGCTGCAGTTACTTATTGTCTCTACACACCTGACAGTACACATGTCAATCAAACTTTCACCAGGTCATGTGGGTTAAAATTCTTTCCTTTTCTAAAAATAAAATTGATGGAAATTAGGAAATTAATTTGTTTTACGCACAAATTCATCAAGAATTTTGTTTACTAATTAAAATTCAAGTGAATGGGCCCAAAACTTGCATGATTTTGATGACACAGGTGTGAGCGAGACAGACATGTCTCACCCTGCAGAAAATTCTCCTCCTCACACCGTTGAGATTTGATGTTTCGCCATGACAGAGGAAGTTGCTATAACTTTATTGTAAATGCTTCAGTCTGCACCAAACTTTACATGTTTGATAAGAGTCCCGGCCTGAACACGTCTACATGACAATATTCCATCAGTGATGCAAACTGGCTGAATAGAGCCCCCTACGCAAAGCAGCCCCAGCAGCAGGCAAAACAGTGGAAAAAGGAAGTGATGTTTATCTCCTTCTGCACTGTCTGAAAACAGCCCGGGTCTGAAGACATCTACATGCCCGTGACATAAGACCTTCGACTGCGCTGCGGCTTGACGTGTGTGGAGGCGCAAGGGCCCATTCATCGCTGCTTGCAGCTTTAATTTATATTTTGAGGATGACAGGTAAAACTTACCTAAGTTACTTTTGCTATAGTATTTGTATAAATTTAGGACCTTAAACCTTCAGTGAACTGATCATTAAAGCTTTTTCTGTGTTGTATTTAGTGAGCTACAAGGAGCAAGGGTGTGTTTGTCTGCTTTCATCTGATCACATCTGATCATCTGAGCTGAACAGATTCCTTCATCTGCCACAGTGAGAGCCACCAGTAAGTAACCAGTATCTAACCAGTATCAGCAGGAAAGAATGTTGTTCTAACACAGAAAAACTAGTTAAGTTTTGCAGAAGTGACACATCTATCATCTGTTTTATCTCTTTATATCATTTTAACCTTAAACTATATTTTTTATCATCAGTCACTGCTCCTGTGTTTTGTCCCTGTCAGATAAAAGATGAATACATATATGTAAAAATGTAATGTAGGTAAATGTATGTAATAAAGCCTAATACACAGTAAGATTCCACCACTTTATCATCCATATAGGAAATTCAAGTCTGGTGAGATGAACTAATGTACAACTCTTTTCCTCGCTCTGACTCTGTTCTGTCACTGCTATTTTATTAAGATAAATGTTCACACACATTAATGTTTCTACTTCAACTGGATTAAAATGGAGGCTCTGCCTTTTTATTTACCTGTTGCCATGGTGAATTGTAATATCAGAGCTCCACTGATGATGGCTCTTTTCATTCATCATGCACTCGCGTAACTCAGAGGTTAATGTTGTTAAAAAATGCTCTGTGACAGTCATAGAAACCATGTTTGTGCATCTGAACAGTATGTTCCTGTGTGTTAGAGAAACAAAGAACATCTGTTCATGCTGAAGCTTATCCTGCCATGTCTGTATGGGTGTAACCACACATACAGTAGTCACAACAACTCCTAGAGGTTGATGTGAAAGAGATGAAGGAGTATTCACCCCACTCTTCAGGTCTCACTCCTCTGCAGCAGCTTGTATGTCTGTATCAGTGTGAGTGAGCCACTCTGAACATTAAAGAAAGTGTAACAATATTTACTGAGAAATTGTTTCTTTTCTCATTGATGTCAAGTGCAAGAGGTGAATTGCCACGGCAACACAAAATGGACGTATAAGTTGTTATGGCAAACATGTTGCACACAGTGCCTCTTTTTTACAGAGCAGACACTGAGCAACATTAGCTTCAATTTGAAGAAGTGTCTTTGTCCATGCCCACAGATATGAATCTCTTCAGCTGTTCCACTTTATTCACCAGCAAATCTCTTAATATTTAAAACCAAAACAATGAGTTCAATCACTGTAAAAGGCTGATTGGAGCTGAGGGGAACTGCAGAGTCTGGTAATAATTTAGTGTGGGTTCATCACTACGTGCGACCTTTCACATCACATGTACAGTCCTCATCTGATCCTTTGTTAATATAAAAATATAAATTATACAGATATGGATTTCATGATTATTTCATCTCATTCTGTCGTTGCAGCTGAAATATCAGCTTGTCTAGTTAAAGCGTTTGCATACAGGCTCCCTGAGCTCCACAGCAACAGAGAAGCCCCTTAAACAATTCACACAAACATTTTATACTTTCAGCCTCCAACACAACCGTCAACACAAACACCTCATATACAATCACACTTCACTGTCTGCTACCTGTTTCCCAAATAATCAATAACAATTCCATATCGATGGCCAAAGCGCAAAACCTCGTATCTGCAGAATGATCTGATTGGCGGATTTCAGTTTGGATGATGAGAACAAGGAAGGTTTTGCTCATATTCAGTCTGTCTGCAAGATAATCAGGATAATCCCGCCCTTCATTGTGACAGAAAAGTCACACAATAAAACAAAAACACAACGCAGAGTCTCTGGATGTGTAGAGAGGCTGCAGCACGAATCACTGAACCTTCATCTCCAGTGGAAGGAATTCTGACCCGAGTATACTACAGTGTTATATTTACTACATCTTTTCACCTGAAAACAAACTGAATTTTATTTTTAATTTAATTTTAATTATTAACTTAATTTAGAGCATCGTTTTGTAGAACCTCTTCCAACTTGCACCAAGTGCAAAAGCTCCTATCTGCACTTTGCGATGCATTAATATCTATAACACATAATATAATAATATAGTCCACAAACAGTGTATTAAATATTGGGTATCCTTAACAAATAGCATTCTGCAAGAAAACAAGTTTTTTTTAGTTTTCTCAAAAAAGCGCATTTTTCAGATCGGAGGTTTTGCTCTTCGGCCGTCGATATATAATAATAATATCATGTCTGTCTTATACCGCTTCTTTCATTTAATTCCACTTTTCCAACAATCACTTCTTTAGAATCAGGATCACCGTATATCATACACTTCAAATAACTTTTTCTATTTTTTCTTTCCTACAAAATATCTTACTTAAAACAGAACAATGTGGTTACAGCATATAAAATATCATAGATAAGGTCAAGAATACATCATATTCTTTTAAAAACAAAATTAATCAATTAAATACACTTCTGCACTAAATTAATAATCATCAAAATATTAATACAATAAAATAATTTCTCCAACAATACACATCTAATATCGTTTTTTCCTCCACAGTGTCTTCTCACCAGTGCAACTGTTCACGACCTGCAGCTCAAATCATCTGCAACTTTATCAGACAGACGACAAAAGCTCCAATATTTTCTGTTGTTTTGATACTTTTCAAAATAATTTTCAAAAGGTTTTAATACTTTTGTCCTGCTGTTATAAAAAAATGAATCTTGAAGTTGCTCATTCTTTAAAAAATAAGTCTTAGCTTACAACATTTAATTATGACCTAAGTATCATTAGTACCAGAGGAACATACTCATTTATTTACCATTTTCTTTTGACATTTTATTTCCACAGATATAAACAACTTGTGGAAAATAATAATTTCAAATAAACTTCACAAGGGATGAACAGCAAGGACTGGTCAGACAAGACTGGAAAAATTCAACCTCACAAAAATACAGAGACAAAGAGAATTACGTAGACAATTGAAGACCACCAATATCAAAGGAGTTTATACTTGAGCTCAGATAAATGTGTTTATTAATTTATATTTAATAAAACTCACCAAGCAGAAACAGCATTCAGATTCAGGATTCAAAGTTCTTCAAATGTAGAAAGATGAACGATGCAGTTAAATTATTCCATCTTACACGTCAACTAAAAGTCGCCTTTGAGTTTCCAGATGAAGTTTCTGCTCTTTAGTCACAGAGAGGAAGATCCTGTTCTGATCTCAGCTTGCTCTTTCTTCTTCCTGTTGAATTTCCAGTCACCCTTAAAACGCTTACTTCTATCTCTCACTTCCACCCCCCTCCCTTGTGCTTAGTTTCCTCATTCAGGGAGAAAGGCATGAAGCATCAGACCTAATCATAACATAATTCACATGTATGGTGGGAGATGTGCTTCCTTCTGCTTAAGCAAGATTAACCTTCCTCAACTTAGTTATTACTACAATTATAGAAGCAAAAAATTAGAAAGTTAATTTAATTTTTATGCCCCCATCTCATCCTTGATAGATCAAAAGGTTTACCTGCCTGGTAAATGCAGCTCAAATCATCTGTGACTTTATCAGACAGACGACCAAAGCTCCAGTGTTTTCTGTTGTTTTGATACTTTTCAAAATAATTTTCAAAAAGGTTTTAATACTTTTGTCTGCTGTTAAAAAATACATCTTGAAGTTGCTTTGAAAATCGAGGGATTTTATTCTTATGTGTTTATATAAATGTTAGATAAATGTGTTTATTAATTTATATTTAATAAAACTCCCCAAGCAGGATTCAGAGTTCTTCAAATGTAGAAAGATGAACGATACAGTTAAATAATTTCATTTTACACGTCAACTAAAAGTTGTCGTTGAGTTTCCAGATGAAGTTTCTGCTCTTTAGTCACAGAGAGGAAGATGCTGTTCTGAGCTCAGCCTCTTCTTTCTTCTTCCTGTTGAGAAAGCTTACTTGCATCTTTCACAAACAACCACCTCTTGTCATCTTTCAGTTCTGTACACCCTGCTTAGTTTCCTCGTTCAGGGACAAAGGCACGAAGCATCAGACCACCTCTAAAAAGATATACAAGTATAATTCACATATAAGGTGGGAGGTGCCTCAGTGAGATAAACCTTCTTCAATTAGTTATTACTACAATTATAGAGGCAAAAAGTTAGAGAGTTCATCTAATTTTTAATTTGCAACATCTCATCCTTGATATGTCAAAAGTCAACTACAGCCAACTGTGAAAACCACACGACTGTTGCTAATAATGTGAAAGATCTGACTTCCCTTTTGCAGAGTGAAACTTTCTCTTGAGAATTGTCGCAAGCGTTTACCACACATGAAGAAATGTTAAGTACATGTTGTACTTCCTGTCTCTGTCACCTTATCATTATTGTTATGGGTCTATATTTCCTGTAAAAGCAAAGACAAACTTTATTTTCATTATGATTCTTGTCTGAGAGTCAACAGTGGAACATGCAGGGAGTTAACAGACATAAATACACATTAAATTGAGCAAAAATAGAGCAAATAAGACTTTATGAGCAACACTCAAAGTTAACAAACTTCTCGCTCATGAGGACTATGAGTGAAAAACAGAAGTACAGAAATCTCTTGTGTAAAATAATCAAAACTGTTCTAAACTTGTGTTCATGTAAAACCACATCAATCATGACTGAGAAACTTGGTTGTTTGGGTCTTTAAAGACACTTTGATTTGTATCTCCTCCTACATGATGCTACCAAGATGATTTGTGTTCCAGATTGTGTTTAATTCTGATCAACAGCACATAAGCTCATTATGATGACATGTACAGTGTTTGAGTCATTTACTAAGAGAGGCCCAATGCAGACGTTTGACATCTACAGATCAATTAGTTTTCATATGACTATAAAGTCATTAAAAAAATTATGCCAATTAGCATCAGTCCTTGCAAAGATCACACAGGAAATACTTCTAGTTAGTTTACTTTAACCGACTCTTAAATTTAAGAAGGAACTGAATATATTTATTCTCTAAAGAACAGGACACAGAAGTGCAGACAGACAGCCAAACTGAACAAATGATCCAACAAGACTGAACTCCAAACCAAGACTTGAATACTAACTGAACTAACAACAGATGGGGAACAGGTGACTAGACACAAGGGCAGGCTGGCAGTGATTGGCTGGGAAAGACACTGGGAGCAAGGCAGGGCTGACGAGGATAATGCGGGGCAGGTGTGAAGGGAAGAACACTGGCGATGTCTCAAGTCTCTTATTTGATCTGTCCTCGCTCCTCGCCTGAAGTTGTTCATGGTCCGCCATTTTGACAGGCGTCCCAAGTCCGTTATTCTGCTCTGAGGAGCGAAGAGACATGAGAGCAGCCTTCACAGAAGTCCTTTACCAGCCGACACGCCCCCTTATTGGATATCAGTTATTGATTGGACGCTGCAGCTGATCAGACTGATCTGATACATCACTGCAGTTTCATACCGAAGTGGAGACAGATTACAGATTAAATATAAGTGTATCACTACCAAGTTTTATGTTTTATATAATTAAAAATCTGTTAATTGTTGGCCTGATCAACAAAAGAACCATAAACAACTTTCTTCATGTATTAGAAAGATTTTTCTTTTCATGATCTGTTATTTCCTCCATTAAACTGTTTCTTCATTTATCGTCATTTCCATTCAGTCACATGTGAGGCTGAAAATTCCTGAGCGTTGGGTTTGATATGAGTTACACAATTTCCATTTTCCAGTGTTCAAAAGACACTCTGATCATATTCTGGGTTATTGAATAATGAATTCACCATCAGGATTATCAAAAAATACAGATGCAAATAATCAATAAATAGTATAAACATATTCTGCCAGTAGAAATGGTTCCTGTGTGTCTGAGCAGGACACAGTATAAATGCAGGTTTTTATTAAGGTGTTTGTTAAACATGTAACAAGCATCATCATCTTCCTCCTCTTCTTCGTCCTCCTGCTCCTCATCCTGTGTTACATGTTATTAATCAGTTCTATTCTTAATGAATTTAAAGGAGTAAACAGAACATTTATGTCTGTTTCCACTGTGTTTGTTAACGACGTCACAATTAAAAACCTTATAAAAACTGTCCCATTGAAGCTGGTTGCTGCTTTACAGTAGAGACAGTTTTTATTTTACTGACAGAGAAAGTAACTCACCAGCAGTCAGAGAACACGACAGAAACACCAAACTGACATAAACATGACTGGCTGCTAACTAGTAACTCAGGAGGCACAAAATAGAGAAATGAGAAGAACCTTGTGACTGTAGTAGTTACGTAAACAGTCTGGGCGGCGGTGCGCTCCTGCTAAAGCTTCCTGCAGATTTGATTTGACTTTCTGGTGTGACGTAGTAACAAGTAAAGTTTCTAATAACTTAAAAAGAGTAAAGAGATAATAACCATCACCCTAATCCATCTCAGAACTGTTTTTTCTTGTCTTCCACAATACCATGAAAGAAAAAATATAATTGGTCAATTCAAGCTAAATTCCTGGAGACGGATGTCTTATAAGATCAGTAGATTAGTAAAATACTAAAATTAAATATATTTTAACCTTCTAATAATCAACAGATAAACAAGAACAATGTGACTCTGGTTCAATATATCACTGGTTTATTTTCTAATAACATCTCATTTACAAAAACTAAGGAATCATATTTCTACAAAGTAAAATTATTGGTACATTTGTTTGAAAAAAAACATATATGCATGTTTTTGGAACCTGATTTTAGTGGATATACATACTTATTTATATGAAAACATTTTCAGATTGCAAAGTAAAAAAAAAAAGAAAACTAAAATATATTTGGTGTCTCGCAGCATTTAAAATCCTGGACACACATTACATTCAATAAAGCAAAACAACTGGAGACGTTTCCGTGTAGATTTTGTATGAGTAGATTAGTATGACTAATAAAAAGTGTGTTTGTCATCAATGTGAGTTTTTCTCTACACAGGAGGAGACTCTTCCTCCTACACTGAACACAGAGACACTGAGGAACCAGACAATGTCCTAAACCCAAACCCAAACCCAAACCCAGGATACAGAGGTTCAGTGAATGTGGTGTTGAAGGTGTAGAGGTGGATCAGTGTGTCAGAGGAGACTCCGTAGAAGGACAGAGTGCCAGCGGGACAGTCCACATACACTCCTACTCTGTTAGAGACAGAGGAGGAGGAGGAGGAGGGGATGTTTTTTCTTATGTTATTGTGCCAGACAGAGAAACGACCATCAAAAGAGCACCTCAGACTCCAGGACTGGTTATTCCCTCCAAACCAGCAGTCAGTACTATTTCCTTTCCTTCTGATTCCTCTGTAACTCACTGATATAAGAACCTCTCCACTCCACTCGACCTCCCAGCAACAGCGACCAGTCAGACCATCTCTAGACAACAGCTGTTCCCAGTAGTCAAATCTCTCTGGATGTTCAGGATATGGCTGCTCCTCTGTCACTGCTGTCACCGTCCTGTTGTTGTTAGACAGTATGAGGCATTTGTGTGCTGTGTTTGTGTCCAGTTTGAGTTCACAGACATCTGATGAAGAGAACAAAACACAATACAGCAGCAATTTATCATCTAACACACCTGATGGTTTACTTGTTGATTTATTAACAGACTGACTGAATGAGATGAAAACTTCTTAATGACTTCTTTCAAACTGAGAATGTAATGCAGATAAACGAGCTTTTGATTTAAAATACTTTAACATGTGCTGCCTTGTTTTCATGAATCAAAGTGAACACACACTTACACTTCCTCAGACTAGGTTTCAGCCACTGCTCTCCACAATGATCCACCCTGGAGGAAGAAACAAAGTCAGAATGAACCTTCAGAAGTTTCCTCATCAATGATCTTCATAAACCTTCACTCAGATCCAACATTAAGAAAAAACAGCTGGATTTATAAACACATAAAAGCAGCTTCAGCATGTTTGGATTCTGTGAAGAAGCATCAGAGCTGACCGACCTCAGAGGTCTGCAGGGTTCAAACTGGATCACATCATCCCTGATCACACTACCTGTTGCCTTATTCTCTTATTTAACTAATTCACTCTCAGAGTAACTGGATGCTGCATCACTGGTTATTCTGGTTCATTTGGGGAGTTTTCAAGTGAAGAAACATAAATAATTCTTTTCTGCACCATCACTATGATACCAACACTTTTCTGATATTGTTTAGCTGCTCAGCTGCACTCTGGTCCCATGTACACTCATCATTTCAAGAGTCTCATATCTGGATAAAATCCAGATCAGGTTTAATAAACTGTTGTTTACATTTAGTCACATTTATGTGTCTTTGTTCACCAGATCTTAAATCTGATTACAATCAGTCCTTATTTTCATGGCTATGTTCAAATCAGGGTCGACTCTCCTCCAGTCCAGCAGGTGATGCTGATGCACCTGAGGCTGTTTGACAACAGAAAAAAAAACACTAGAAGAAGAGCTTTAACAGTTAGTTAACAAGTACTTAAACTGACACAAACACATGGATGAACATTTGAGTGAGACAGTTTCTTGTTTTTGTGGACTCTCACCTTCCTCTTTCACAATCATCATTCAGTGTCTGAACTGATCAGGGATCAGATAAACACAACAACAGCACGTTACACCTCGAGTGGAAATGAAGTCATTGTTCTGAGATGATACATGACAGTGATGTCAGGATAAAAGAGGTAGATGATGATTCATATCTTCTTTTACATCCTGTTTTAAAGTTTTTTGTAACAGGACTGCACGATTCTGGTAAAACAATAAATAAATAAAATAAAAGATTATTTCACTTAAAACTAAAATCATGATTTTCTCCCATGATTCTTTTAGGTACAAGATGCAACTTCTGGAAATCAAGCTAGCTGTAGCATGAGACTCCTAAGGAAGCAACTCCGCTTCCCCCTCTCCTCCCTGTTTCTGCTCAGTAACTCCGCCCCTCCCTTCACCTGCGTCAACTAATGAAGTTAAAAACTGCCAGTGTATTAGGTCATCTGGCTAAAACTAAAGCTGTCTGATACAACAGTCCTGTAAACAAATCCTCCATTTATGGAGGTGATAATGTTCAGTTGTGTTTTAACTTTTTCAGTGTTGTTTCAAATGTATTTTATTTTGGAGGATCCAGATTGTTCTGCTGTTGAAATGTATTGTGCTATACTGACAGGGATTTCTATTATTGTGTTCACCCCATTATATCTGTGAGGTTAGGCTAAATAACAGGAAACACCTCTGTTTAATGAAATACAGTTCAGCAGTATCACAGACTAAAATGATCACACAGTTGAATTAATGTCTCTGAAAACAGTTTCAACAAAAACCTTCATGAAGTGAAGATTTACTGAAGGACTGTTGTATTAGACTGCATTAGTTTTAACTAGATTAGTACGATACACTGGCAACTAAACTTATTTATGACAGTTAATATTTGGTCTGATTATTCAAGTAATTCAGCTGTCATTTACAAGAGCAGCTATCTGGCAGACTAATTTGTCTTTCTGGAGAAAAAAACAGTTATCTAATGTTTCATAATACTTGTTTTGGCTAAAAACAAGACATATTGTACCTTGTTTTTTCTGGCACCATTGAGAAAGGCCCTGCAGTGCGATACAAGTTCATTACAGAACTCAAATAACTCAGAACTGAATCATGAACTCTCAGAGTCAGCCAGAGCTGGAGTCTTGAAGCTTTAAAAACTGTTTCACATTGAATTGGTTTGTATCACACTGTACTGCTTAAAACTTGCAACTATGTGTCATAACATTACCAAAGCTAAATACTTATAAATGCAAAAGCACAACAGACAAAATGCTACAAAACTTTAAGTTTTATTACACTTATTATATATTATGCCAGGTTGATTGGAAGGCTGCTGTTCTGGTCGACTGCTGGAGTTTATCGTGTGCTACCTGTGGTGTCAAAAACAACAAAAAGTTTAGGAATTAGTAGCTTGATCACACAAACATGCATGACATGTGTTTATGTATGCATAGGCATTTCCAAATCATTATTTTTTACATAAATATTTTTTAAAATTGGTTGCAGTTTAGGCAAACAGGAAACAGAATCTCAGTTTCATGTTTTCTGCATGAAGACCTCATATTATGAAACATGGAATTCAACTTTTAGCTTCTTAAGTATTTTATTTAGAAAGCTCTGATGGAGCTCAGGATTTATCAGGAGGATGCTGCTTTACTCCAAACAATTTCACTATATGAACCTGGACTGTGTGTGTGACCTTTTGGATGTGTAGAAGAACACAGAAGATTAATTACCATTATATCCTAATACATTAGATCCAGATAATTAATGAAGTTAGGCTGCTGTGTCTCGTACATAAATGTGCACAGTGTCTCAAAGGGGAGACGCACTTATTGTTTCTCCTGCGTTCACATGTCTGCAGGTATTTAATAAACTCAGACATTTTGAGGAGGGGATGTTTAATAGTCAGCGCCCCCGCATCTGCAAATGAAATCATGTTCTCGCAGCTATGGGTTCATCTGCCGATTTATGCACCATTTATGAACCACATTCACAGCCAAATTTGTATGTATTTCCCTATACATATTAGCCTATTTACCCAACCAATAATGGGAAACCAATCACAGTGGTATAGATACTTTTCTTGATAGAATAGATTGTAAGGATGCCGTTTTCTGTAAAATGTGCAGATTTGGGTTTTCATGAGCTGATCGGTACTGAAGCAACAATGGCTGCAGACTATAATTAGCCTCCCACCCCATACCCAGTTGACCCACGTCCGCCTTCCCTCCTCCCCATAAGCCTCAGCCAATTGCAAAAAAATCTTAAAGTTCGGGATTTCAAATTCACTTCATCCCTGGGGTGCTCTAAGATCTATGGTTTTTTTATTGAAAGGAATAACAGTAAAACAAATTGGCAAAAAAAGAAAAACGGGCTGGTTTTGATTGTGTTTTTGGTATTTTATTCTGACACCAAAAACAGTTTTCCGTTTTTTGTTTTGAAACAAATAACGGATTTACCGTTTTTTGGTTTTTGAATTACAAATTATCCGATGACACCCGGACCTTCATCCTTCAATCCAAAGAGGAATAACAATAAAAGGAATTGGCAAAAACCAAAAACGGGCCGGTTTTGATTGGTTTTTCGTTATTTGATTCTGTGTCCGTTCATGAAGTATAATTCATTTGCAGTTGTTCACGTTGTATAATGAAAAACCCCATTTTTGGGGGTATTTCCAGATTTCATTTTCTTAAGAAGCGCAATACAATTCAGTGCGCTAAAGTGTCCGCTTGTTCTATTATCCAACCTTTATGCATAAAGAAAATTGAAACATGAAATTGCGAGCCGGAAACACAGACAGCTCGCCTTCAAAGTAAAAGTTGCGCGTTTGGAGCATGTTGGCTGCAGCTCAATTGAAGGAGAGCTACACTAAATAAATAAACAAATAGCCTAAATAATGAACACAATTAATAACTTCTTTTACACACTTTGGAGATAAAACTATGTAAAAAAAGAAAAAAAAAGAAAAAAAAGAAGAAGCAGAAGCGGCAGAACCAATAAAGGGATTTTCAAAGTAACGCAGCGTGTTTTATAGAGACGCACTGAGCCGCTGCAGACATTGACGTTACATACAGGTGAGTCCAACTTTATGTTTGTGGTCTGCTTGTCTTGTTGTGTGCATGACTTTATCGAGTTAACCTTTCAAACCAAACACAGTTTGAATTAGCCTATTTACCTGCCCACCACCGTAGCTAACCGTAGGTAAACTAGCTACCCGTTGTAGCTAACAAAAAGCTGTTGTATGTTAATGTTACTCCTTTATTATTATCAGCTGTTTTGCACATCATTTGGATTATTTACGGTGTGAGATGTCAACATATATGGGAGAAGTGAATTAACTGGACCTTCTTCAATCATATATGTTGGGATTACGGGTGTTTTGACATGCATTTTTGATTTATTAAGCTCACAAATGTGTACATTACCAGCAATGTGTTTGTGCATGCAAACTATAAAGTAAAGGAATGTAAATAATATAATAAATGTTATTTGTCCTATTTGACAGGTGTGGGACCTCCATTGGTATGCTGATGCATAAACTCATCCAGTGACTGCACCAGGATAACCTGGAAACAGCCAGAGGAAACTAGCAGCTGGTAAGTAGAGAGCAGAGTAAAGTCCATCATTCAGATAGTGACACATTTAAGTTGTTTTGAATGAATGAAAGTGCTGACTAGGTTTTAAATAGTTTATTTTTTGTGTTTACATCCATATTGGGTGAACAGTGAAGCAACTGTAGCCCCCTTTTTAGGTAGTCTGCCAACTGTAGGACAATGCAGGAGGAGAATGATCCTAAATATACAGCAAATGCAGCCGGGGAGTTTTTTTTTAATGATGTTCTCCACTGGCATTGTTATTCACCTGACCTCAGTCCAGCTGAGCAGGTGTGTCACTCACTGAAAATCAGACCAAAGGCAAGTTTATAGTTCAGGTCCGACACAGAATCACCAGGGGAGATATAAGTGTCCTCTGGGATAACAGTCTTCAGACAGTCAATGTGGTTTGACACCAAATGTTAGATATCATGTTAGAGTTGGAGAACTTTAGTTACAAGTACAAACTAAAGCTACAATTCCTACACTGTTCATCTGTGGATGTAAACACCATCAAGGTAAAGAGGAAAGATTAACCTTATAGTCATGCTTTCATTTCAAAGCCAATGTGCTGAAAGTGCAGATAAATTACAACAGAAGTAACAAATATGTGTAACGGTGAAAATAGTCTTTCTTGATGATATTGGATGAGCATTTTAAGAGGGTACACCTAATTCAGCGATCAGAGTTACTTAAACCAAGCTCTCGAGGGACTCTTCTTGGGGCTTGGCACTAGTTTCTACATTCAGTTCCACCTCCAAGCCACTCCAAAGAGTAGTGAATAAACACTGGCATATTTTGGAGAGCGACCCCCATATTGTGAGTGCATTCCAAATTCCACCCAGGTATTTTTTATAAGAGGTCCTCCAACTTATGTGATCTCTTAGTGAAGACTGATTTACCTAAGAGTTACAAGCACTTTTTTTATCTCAGATTCCTAGTGGTAACTTTCCTTGTCATAATTGTGTACATTGTTATGCTATGATTAAGGGTATGCTATGATTAAGGGTAATCATTTCACCCACCCAAAATATGTTTATTTGTTAAGATGTCCATGCAACTTATATTACGTTGGTAAAACAAAACGAGAGTTAAAAACTAGGATCTGTGAGCATAAGTGTTCCATCCGCAATCATGATGATAAATCATCTATGGCTACGCATTTTAACAGCCATAACCATAGTTTGTCAGACTTACATTACATGGGCATTGAAACTGTGAATATGCCATGGAGAGGTGGCAACAGAGTCAGAATCCTTCTACAGAGGGGGACATACTGGATACACTCCTTGAATACCCTCATTCCCGAGGGTTTGAATGAGGAGAATTCATTTTCCTGTTTTCTATGAATTGAAGATAATGCTTCATTTGCTGACCTAAAGATATAGCTAAAAGATATAGTTAAAAAACGACCAAAATTTATCTAAAAAATGTGGCTTAAAACTGAATAAGAGTCAATTTATAACAGTTTCTGTGGAACAACCACCACGCCGATGTATTATCTTGTATGTGTGTAACTTACTCTTTGCTAGACGCCATTGTAGCGGACAACACTTTGATAGAGGAGGTATGACGTCAATGACAGGCGACCAAATGAAACAGTCCGTTACTTTTATTAAAATTACAGATTTCTCTGGGTTTGAAAATTGTTGGAAACATTCGGGATAATGCAAGTACACAACTCAACAAAATATATAACATAGGTCTAATTGATTTTAGACATTTTAATGTGGAATAATTACATATTATAGCTTTAAGTTTATTTCATTTAATTTTATTTATTTATTTTATTTGTTTGATTTATTTTAGTTTTTATTATTTTTTGATCATCATTATTAGTATCATTATTCTTATTATTATAGTAGTAGTAGTAGTACTAGTAGTAATATTTTTTGTATTTATTTGTTTCTTATGAACTGAACAGAATTTGGTTTTGGTTTTGGGTTTACTGGATTTCTATGAGATGTTATAACGCTATGTTCTTAGAAACTGTGAATATGCCAAGGAGAGGTGGCTACAGGGACAAGGTTCTTTTGTAGGAGGAGACATATTGAACACACTCTAAATACCTTCACTCTCAAAGGATTGAATAGGGGATTTAATTTTCGTTTTATGAGATCAAGATATTTTCTTCATATGATCTGTATATAATTCTCTATGATGTGCCACATGAGTGAGATTTGATTTCTATTTGTCTTTTTATGTGTCTCCTTATGAACTAGACATGAGTTGCTTTTGCTTTTTTGTTTATTTTGCTTACTATGTTATGACTCATATGTGTAGCTCCCTCTGCTAGTATGAACCTGTTGTGTGAGTTGTGGATGTCTATAACTAAGTCCACCTGTCGAGGATTGTGTTGATTGCCAGCATACATGCTGAGGAAGGGTGGCCTGAAACGTCTGTGTGGCAATTCAAAGTTAAAATCAGTTGACTAGGTGTGCTGTCCTAATCCCCTTCTTTATTCAACTTCTTAAGACAAAGAAATCTGGAAATACCCAGAAAAATTGGGTTTTCATAATACAACGTGAACAACTGTAAATGAATTATACTTCATGCATGGACCATTCTGACACTCACTCACACCATTCTTTGAAACAAATAACAGATTTATCGTTTTTTGGTTTTTTAATTATAAATGAATTATCCAATGATAGCTGGACCCGGTGTGTCCAGGTATGTGTCATTTTTATGGAGGTTTTTGACCTGCAGGCGGCCGTGCAGCACAGGTTGGGTCTGTCTCTCCCGTCGCACAGCACACAGCCCTGCATGAGTCCAGTGAAAAGTTTCAGGAAGCGGCTGTGCACTGGTCTTTACCGGAGGCGGGGTTTTCTCTTGTAAAACCGACACTTACTGTTTTAAAACAAGTCTGATATGGAGTAAAACTCCTGACTGTGTCTAGATCACTGTGTAAATTGAAGAGAGTGACACAGGCCGCACAAACCAGTAACCAAAAAACAGAGTCCTGGGGGAAAAGCACCTAATTAGTGGACACTAAAACACATTCAACTGGTGGACATTAAAAAATAACTCACCGATTACGAATCGGTTCTGCTCTAATACTTCAAAGTGACAGCAAACAGGGCAGCTTGTGACTGAGTTTACCAGGCGTGATGTTACTGATTGATTCTCATTATTAGAAATAAAAAGAAGTGTAGCTTAGCCTGCTGCTGCCACAAACACACTGCAAGTGTAACTGCAGTATTCTGGCATAATTTACAAGCACAAATGGTGAAAGAAATGTTATTGGCCATTATGAAATTATGGTATTATAACAAAGCTATAAAACTTACCAGTCAAGTAGAAATGATGCTAAATTGGCATCCGTGTGGAAATTTCTCTTCTCTCTCAGTTCCCTCCATCTGGTGAAAGCGGCACCAAAATAAATCCTTTGTTTTCTTTTTGCTTTTTTCTTCTTCTGCAAAAGTCTTTCCTTTCTTGCCCTTCTTTGTGGTGTACGTTGTCTCAGCTAATGCAGGAATCGGGGACCTGCTAGCCTGTGAGTCAGTCATATAGTGACATCTCCCAGCAGCTTACGCTAGCGCTAGCTTGGCACCTCATCAGTCAGAGTAGTAGCCCAGAAGCACAGGCACGTGTGCCCCTGACTTAGGCCTTCACTGATTGGTTAGTCAACACAAGACTTGTGTAGAAAACTTTAGAAAGGAATATCTCTGCCGCTGCAGCCTGTGCAGTGAGTCTGAGGTCAGAGGAGCCATTGACAACACCTCTTCACATTAAGATATGCTTTGGATCAAATTGCATATTGTCCCTTCAAGAACACAAACTTTATTAATGAAAAAATATTTATTGTCTCCATGCAGACAAAAACAATATGATTATTTTACGGTGTTTTTGTCAGAACTGAGGGAGGATACATGTATTTCTTCTTCCTCTTTATCACTGAGTTTCCTTCAGTTTGAGTCATTTTTGTTGTTTCTTAGAAAGCTTTTTCTTTCACTGTATTTTACTCCTCTAACTCTCAGATTTTAACACACACTTGTCATTTTGTGATGCAGTTTAGGAAGTGATTGGGAGTGCTTGGTTTGATGTAATAGTTCTCCCTGCTAACACATACACATCAGGATTATTGTCATGTAAGAATAATATCTTAGACTGAATGAGATAGAGGCATGAATTAAGATCATGAAGCTCTAATTTGCAGTTAAAACAGGCATGTTGTGTATTGTAGGTGCTGCTACATGATCAGCACATGATTCTGGTCTGATATTAGTTAGGAGGTCAGTCTCAGTGGGGACAGGGACTCTCAGCACTTCAGTTATTGTCTTCACAGTTATCAGCAGTGCTGCTGGTACAGACCTCAGCTTGTCAGTGTGACAGAGAAAGAGTTTTTGTTGTCTGTTCATACCTGAGAGTGTCCAGTCTCCAGTGTGGATCCTCCAGTCCAGCAGACAGCAGCTTAACTCCTGAGGCTCCTGGATGATTGTAGCTCACATCCAGCTTTCTCAGATGGGAGGGGTTGGATCTCAGAGCTGAGGCCAGAGAAGCACAGCCTTCCTCTGTGACCATACAGCCTGACAGACTGGAGATACACACAATTCTTGACTAAAAATCGATTCTCAATTCAATAAATAGAAAAAGAGGGCACTGTTTCAATGCTCTGACTCTAGTGCTCTGTGTACCAAAGCATTCATCTGTGTTATTAGTCCACTCAGTTGCAACATGAAAACTTAACAGTTAACTTTCCTTAAAGTCCAGCTCAAATCACATTTAGTCATCCTTTTCTGTAGTCAAAAATAATGTTGAAAAATGTTTTGGTTTTTTTTCAAAAGGCAGAAAGAAAGGTCTTTGGGGAAATATCAGAGATGCCCCTTTATGTCTGGGTCAGCTGGGGGTGGTGTGTCTATGTCTGATTGTATGGAAATACGTATATTTTTGTTTTTTTCTCCATGATGACACCCCATATCCCATATGTCAGATCCATGTCTGTGAAGATGGGGAAATTATTTCCATGCATCAAACACAGACACGCCACCCCAGCTGACCCAGACATACAGGGGCTTCTGATATTTCCCCGAAGACCTTTCTTTCTGCCTTTGAAAAAAACATTTTGCATTACATTACATTACATTTCATTTAGCAGACACCTTCATCCAAAGCGACGTACATTTGAGACTGATACAACGATGCAATACAATGATGCAACATTATTTGTACCGTATATACAATGTATATATATATATATCTATATATTTTAAGAACAATCTAAGCTGTAAAATCCTACAGATTTTTAATATTTTCAGTGACATTCATCTGTCCGTAAAGCAGCATTTAAATGGTCATCTACTAAACAAATAGTTGTCTCCTTATCTGAGAGTCTCCAGTGTACAGTGTGGACTCTCCAGTGCAGCAGAGAGTAGCACAGTAACTCCCTGGTACAAACAAAGGAACTCATTCCTCCTCAACAGTCGAATGTGTAGCCCCAAGGCAAAAACAGTGTCCCAAACACCAAATACATTATCATACTTCTTGTGAAGTTAAATATATCATGCAGACAAAACATAATACTTTTACATAAAGTTCAAATCAGACATGTGCCATGATTGACAGGCTGCCACCTGAGACGGCACTGGAAGTTCTTTACCTGGAAAAGAAAAACATCCAGGATATAGAAAAGTGTTTTTACAGAAGCCCAAATCAATTGGAAGGATGGGTTTACCACATTTGTAGTTTTATTATTGGGCAAGATACTGGCCAGAAAAATAATACACAACTTGGTTGAACATGGAAAGGGTCTCTAGCTCTTCCTCCTCCTTTTTTTTTTTTTTTTTTTTAAACCAGCATTGCTTTTCCCAGCCTCTGTAGCTAATCTGGTAGTCTTCTCTCAGAATCTGGACTCAAATTAAAAAACACAATGGCCGGCGAATCAGTTCTTTATTGGCCCCTATTAAAGCAAATCATTCTTTTGCACAATTGTTTAATAGCATATTATTTGATGACTGGCATCAGGAATACTGATGTCTGTCTTCATTTGACCTCAAACAAGTCTCTACCTCTCCCACGCACAAAGCAGGCAATACACTTGATCTAATTTTCACTCGGAACTGCTCCACAGCAAATTTGACTGTCACCCCCCTACACCTGTCTGACCACTTCTTCATTCAATTCACAATCACTTTACCAGGAAATCCTCACGCTCCTGAACAAATGATCTCTTTCCGCTGCAACATCCGGTCACTCACACCGTCTCAACTTTCCAATGAGGTATTGGCTACCCTACCTCCTCAAAATGAATTTTCCTCACTCACGGTCAATAAGGCTACAGACACTGCTCCTCACTAGCTACCTCTCTTAACAACCTCTGCCCCCTAACTTCCAAACCTGCTCGCATCACCCACCCTAGTCCATGGCTTACTGAAGTCATCAGAGAGCAAAGGGCAGAACTCAGAGCAGCGGAGAGAAAATGGCGTAAATCCAGAGAGTCCACTGACCTCAGTGACTATCAGGGTCTTCTTGCATCATTCTTCTCCAGTCTAAAAACTGCTAAGACAACTTACTATCAGAACAAGATCTGTGGCACCACAAATGCAAGGTAAATGTTCTCTGCTTTTAATTCACTCCTCAAACTCTCCTCCTCCGCCCTCCACTCTGCTCACTGTAGACATGTTCACCTCATTTTTCACTGACAAGGTCTCTGCCATCAGTAACCAGTTCACTGAGCCTGACCAACCCAGTCTACAGCTGCCCACTAACAGGGCCACACTGTCCTCATTCTCCCCTATGACCAAGGAGGAAGTCTCCAAAATTCTGCTGGACTCCCGTCCCACTACCTGTCCACTGGACCCAAAACCATCCAACCTGCTACAAAACATTTCCCCCACACTCTACTCCGCAGTCACACACATCATCAACTCTCACAAGCTCGAGTCACCCCTCTGCTCAAAAAACCTACACTCAACCCAGCTCAGGTTGAACACTACAGACTGATTTCACTCCTGCCCTTCCTGTCAAAAGTACTTGAGCACACAGTCTTTAACCAAGTCTCTGAATTCCTTTCTGCCAACCAAATCAGTCCGGCTTTAAGCAGGGTCACTCTACCGAGACTGCACTACTGTTGGTTATGGAATCACTACGCTCAGCTAGAGCTCCTGGTCAGTCCTCAGCCCTTTCGCTACTGGACCTGTCAGCTGCCTTTGATACAGTTAACCACCAACTCCTCCTCTCCACACTCACTGAGCTTGGTATCTCAGGATCCACCCTCCGCTAATTCATGTCCTACCTGTCAGGGAGATATTTTAGAGTATCTTGGAGGGGAGAAGTGTCCAAACTGCACAACTTATCGACAGGGGTTCCCCAAGGGTCAGTGCTTGGTCCCCTTCTTTTCTCATTATACACCACCTCATATGGCGCAATCATCCACTCCCATGGTTTCTCATACCACTGCTATGCTGACGACACCCAGCTTCCCAGCGGAAGACCACTCAGTCTCTGCTAGGATCTCTTCATGCCTTGCCGATATATATCAGCATGGATGAAAGAACGCCACCTTCAGCTTAACCTCTCTAAGACTGAGCTCCTTGTCATGCCAGCCAGTCCTTCCATACAACAAAACATCCAGCGAGAATCAACCCAACTCATGCCCACAAAATCTGCCCAGAACTTGGATGTCATGATTGATGACTAACTAACCTTTAAGGTTCACGTGGCCTCAGTCGCTCAATCATTTTGATTTGCCCTGTACAACATCTGGAAGATCAGACCCTACCTGTCTGAGCTTGCAGCACAACTCCTGGTACAGGCTCTCATAATATCACGCATCGACTACTGCAACTCCTTATTGGCAGGCCTCTCTGCATGTACACTTAAACCTCTGCAGATGATTCAGAATGTGGCAGTGCGTCTGATCTTCAATCAGCCCAAAACAGCACGTCACCCCACTATTGATATCCCTCCACTGGCTCCCAGTTGCCTGCATCAAATTCAAAGCCCTGACACTTACAAAACAGCAACTAAAATGGCTCCTGCCTACCTGAACTCCCTCATTCAGGTCTACACTCCCTCCCGACCACTACACTCTGCCAATGAAAGGCGCCTTGTACCACCACCACAACAGGGCCCTATCATCCTATCGAGCCCAAACTTAAGCTTTATGGCACTTACTCGCGTTGTTGTCTCCTGACTAGATCTACTAAATGAAAAATGTAAATGTAAATGTGATTTAATAATTCTGTTTACAGATCACGTGTTTCTATCTTTTGAGCAGTAAAAAAGGAAATATATTTGCCCAAGTTGAACTTAAAATGTTTTTTGTTTTAATATTTGCAAGTGCAAAGCTTTGTTAAAGAAAAATAATGCACTATATCTTGTGCTCCAGAACAATCAAGGTTTCTGCCAGTGCATTTCCCATCGGGTCTGAGTTCAGCCCCCACCAGGCCCAACATTGGGGGTTTAAAAAGAAAAGTATTTTAAGATGTTTTCCAAACTAAAATGTGTTATACAAGGAGAGTAGCTCCTTTAAGGAATAGCTCAGTGTGCAGCGAGTGTACAGTTGAGAGAGAGAGAGAGAGAGAGAGAGAGAGAGAGAGAGAGAGAGAGAGAGAGAGAGAGAGAGAGAGAGAGAGAGAGAGAGAGAGAGAGAGAGAGAGAGAGAGAGAGAGAGAGAGAGAGAGAGAGAGAGAGAGAGAGAGAGAGACGTGTGCGTGACAGTGAGGCTGCAGTTACTGGAGCAACCAGCCTACTATCAGAGAGCAGGCTGAGCAGGCAGAGAGTGGGAGATTTTCTGCCGAGAACAAGCACCGAGACCAGAAGAGCCATGAGAGCAGCTGCTCGCTAACAGCTAAGTGTGTTTACAGCAGAGAGCAGGAGGGAGGACAGACATCTCACTTCACTACTTTGTGCTGCAGATGGTCACGGAGCAGACACTTTCAGTTTATAATTGTGGCATCTGTCGTTCGACTAATTATTGATTACACACTTAATATTTTACAAATTAGAGTTTTTTTATGTGATGAACTTGGGTGTGAAAATTAACTAAATTGGTTTTGTCTATAAAAAAAGCAAAATGACGGTGCAGGCAGTGGGACAAGTAATGTAATTGGTGTATGCACGAACACTGTGTTACACCGGTAACGCCTTTGCCAGATTCATTCATGAAACAACAACATTATCATTATTATTATTATTATGACAAAACTTAGGAGTTGGAGAAACGGGACTACGATGGAGATTTTTGATTGTATAGATTTTTTCTTCAACAAATTGGATAAATGTTTATGAGTTTTATCTCCCAAGTCTTTTTGAGGGTTAGTCTGTGTAAAGAGAGGAACGTATCACAACTACTGGTCAGGTTTCCAAAAATTTTGCTCTGGTCTCTGAAGGATGAAGCCTAATGATTTTGGTGACTCCCTGACTTTTACTTGAACACCACCCTCAGGACAAAATTTCCACTTATTTACACACAAGAAACACAAAAACTGAATTAAGAGAATGCCATGAAACTAACAGCACATTCATGCTCCCCAGAGCACAAAGCCGTCCTCTGATTAATAAAGTTTTAGGGCCCTATTTTAACGATCTAAAGCGCACGGTCTGAAGAGCATGGTGCAAGTGCATTTAGGGTGTGTCCAAATCCACTTCTGCTATTTTAACGGCGGAAAAATGGTCGATGCGCCAGGCG
This sequence comes from Thunnus thynnus, assembly GCF_963924715.1. Taxonomy (NCBI): domain Eukaryota; kingdom Metazoa; phylum Chordata; class Actinopteri; order Scombriformes; family Scombridae; genus Thunnus; species Thunnus thynnus. The sequence continues at coordinate 38,006,286 of NC_089519.1, forward strand.
CATGGCTCAAAGGGGTTGTCCATAGTCTCCTAATTGATCATGGGTGTGTTTTCGGCATAACATGCAATAAATAATCAGTGTCATCTCCCATTCCCTTTAAGAGGCAGGTGCGCTTGCACCTTGGCGGATTGCTATTATGACGGCTGATTTGCCAAGTAGTAAGAAGGAAGCTTCTCTGCAGAGGAAACGAGTCTGCTCGTGCACAAAGTGAGAGCGCACGATCCATAACGAGCACACTGGCCTCTGCTGCTCCTGAACCTTCCCGTGGCCCCAGACCACCAGTTTAATATCCTGTTCATTCATTTGTTGTAAATTTCTTCTCGGTTGTTTTTTGAAAGGGTTTAATTTTTTAATTACAGCTTTGGTTTCTTTAAAATTGTTTTGTTCAGTCATGGAGTATCAGGTCAAATCAGCAGGTTTTAATTGCTGAAAGTATGGAAGCTTGATCATTGTAGTCGTAAAAATGTCAAAGAATATTTGTTAAATATTGTTAAAAAATTAAATCATTAATTTTAATCATGTAAAGAATCATTAACACAGTTTTCAGGACTTGATCAGCTCTCCAAGGTTCTGATCCTGCTGCTGGCAGCAGCTAGAAGCTGTGCAGATTTATGTCCTTTTTTAGTTTAATCATTGTTTTCAACTTATTTATTTCCTCATGTGTTCCTCATGTCATCATGTATGGATGCAGCAGGACAGAAGATCTGTGTCTGATCCGTTGTTGTCCATCTGTTTGAAGTGTATTGCCACGATTTGGTCAAATAATTAGGCTATTTCATCTGTCATTACTAGTTAATTCTGATAAATATTATGAATAACCATTATGACATGTATTTTTAAAAATATGTTAATGTACACAATAATAATCCAGTGTTTCCCCTGTATTCATTCAGCACCGCCGCTGCAAAATTATGAACGCCGCTGCACTCGCACACTGTACAAGCAAAACACCCTTCGTTACTGTGGAATTTTTTTAGTCGTCCTCCCTCTCTTCATTCTTCAAAGGACATCTACGTGAAAGGTACAAGAGAAACGTGATGTGAACGCAAGCGGAGCAGAGGAAAAGTTTAGTTGTCAATATGGCAGTAAATGTACAGTACAGGCTGTGTGTCAGTTAATAAGTGCTGCAGCTCCTCAAGACAAAGAAAATACTCATCTATCGAAGGGGGTTAGCCCCGAAGTTAGCAGCAACGCGTTAGCTTAACTTGACCAGGCTCACTTAAGGTGGACTGACTTTCAAGGTGGACCAGCAATTCTCAATGTGTCAATCTCAGCCGCTCTTTAACAGAAAACGGAGAAATGTCTGGCTGATGAGTGTCTTGAGTTTTTCTGCATGAAATGTCCAAATCAACAGCCGCTTGTGGTTTGGACCAATTGTGGTGTTTGGTGTGGTGGTAACTAATGTCATTCAGGTGGAAGATGGACAAATCTCACCTACCAACAAAGCAAAACAATTCCCAAATGTTCCCAAATGTTTCTAAATGAGGTTTGATTCAGTTAGTCAGAAGAGTACAAGCTAATGTTGTTCAGACAGCAAAGATGGACAAAATCTACCTCAAACATAAACATGAAACTAGATTTTTATGTTGACGGATTTATTTTAATGGCATTCTTGACTGATTTTATTTGGTGCTAATGTTGAAAGTTTATTTAATACAGGTTATAAACAAAACTCAGGTACAGTATTTTTTTATTTTTATAGAACTTGGAGTCCATGCTTCTCATGTTCAGAAAATACATAAAACATTAGAACTGAAATATAGTTGTTTCTGTGATATGCAGGATGCTTTTTATCCAAGGAAGTCATTACATATGACTATTCAGTGGTAGTAGTTTTTTTTTAATTGCAATTTTTGCAAATTCCTGCAATTTTACAACAAAAAGAGCACATAAAACATCACAAAATGTATCATAATTTTTGAGAAAAGACGATGCAAAATCAAATATTTTTGGCCACAAAAATCACAAAAAAAACTGCAAAATCCTGGAGGGAGTGTGTAATGTAATTATGTGATAATGACTCACTTCAGTGTCTCCAGTCGGCAAAGAGACTCTGCCAAGAACTCAGAAAGGAGTTGGACGCCGTGGTCTTGGAGGTCGTTTCTTGCCAGATCCAGAACCCTCAGGTGGGCGGGGTTTGACCTCAGACTGGAAGCCAGAGCAGCACAGCCGCTGTAAGTGATCCAACAACCAGCCAGTCTGTTGGGGGAAAATATAGGTGGTTAGATGGTTACATACAGTGCCAGACCCCTGTACATACAAACCTGCCCACTGCCCTGACCCAGTGACTCCACGTACAAACCAGTAAGTCATCTTTTCTGATCTGACCAATCAGTCAGTGCTGAAGTGTTTTAAAGTCATCCCTCTTTTGCAGCCAAACATAATGTCAATGCATTTTTTAAATGTTAGCAGTTTTTTATCATTAAAAAGAAGAAAGGTAATCTGATGGATTACCTGAGCTCTAGACTAACTGAGCGACCACAGACATACAGTTCATATAACTGCAGTACGGCCTGGTTCAGCAGCCGATCTGTGAAACTTCAAGTTCTAATTTAAATAAATGTCTGTTAAGTCACTATCTATCACCGAATGAAGTAACACAATGGTGATTGAGCCTATGGCCTGCTGATGAAAGCTCTTGCATTTGCAATATTATGATTATTATGAACCGGGCGTTGGCGGCGACTTTCCCGCCATGTGTTCAAATCAGCGGAGCTGACGCAACAGACTTTCAAGGTGGACCAGAAATTCTCAGTGTGTCAATCTCAGCCGCTCTTTAACAGAAAACGGAGAAATGTCTGGCTGATGAGTGTCTTGAGTTTTTCATAACCCCCCCCCCGCCGCTCCAAAGCAGTCAACCTAGGGGAAACACTGATAATCTTTCACATTGTTATTCTTTTATTTGCAATCTTTTGCATGTCTGTGTGCTGCTGTTCGTCCTGTGTGTGTAACAAGCAGAGTGTATGTTGTGCACCAGCCTGTGTAGGCGCATATTACTATAATGATAATGTGCCCTCAAAATAACAGTGAAACGCTGTGCCATTGACTTCAGACCAGGTTTTTGTTGGTCAATAGTGCAATTGCTCTCTGCTGCCTCAAGATAGCAATGCGCCAACAATGTGCCTGACCACACCTCATTTTAGGACCAACACACCCATGGGCGCTCTGATGGGCGCAAGTGCATTTGCTATTTAAACAACGTGGGTGCTGGACGGGAAAATGACAACTGCGTCGATCTTAAACTAGCAAAGACATTTGCATCATGCTTGGCACCGCTTTGTGCCGGATGTAAGATAGGGCCCATAGTGTGAACAAGATGGAAAAAAGATAAAAATGTGTGATAACAAGTCCCTCCAGGAAGTAATTGGGAGCAATGATTTTGCTAAATTACAGCAACTTTTCTGCATGAAATGTCCAAATCAACAGCCGCTTGTGGTTTGGACCAATCGTGGTGTTTGGTGTGGTGGTAACTGATGTCATTCAGGTGGAAGATGGACAAATCTCACCTGCCAACAAAACAAAAAACATTTCCCAAATGTTTCCAAATGTTTCTAAATGAGGTTTGATTCAGTTAGTCAGAAGAGTACAAGCTGATGTTGTTCAGACAGCAAAGATGGACAAAATCTACCTCAAACATAAACATGAAACTAGATTTTTATGTTGACGGATTTATTTTAATGGCATTCTTGACTGATTTTATTTGGTGCTAATGTTGAAAGTTTATTTAATAAAGGTTATAAACGAAACTCAGGTACAGTATTTTTTTATTTTTATAGAACTTGGAGTCCATGCTTCTCATGTTCAGAAAATACATAAAACATTAGAACTGAAATATAGTTGTTTCTGTGATATGCAGGATGCTTTTTATCCAAGGAAGTCATTACATATGACTATTCAGTGGTGGTAGTTTTTTTTTTTTAATTGCAATTTTTTTGCAAATTCCTGCAATTTTACAACAAAAAGAGCACATAAAACATCACAAATTGTATCATAATTTTTGAGAAAAGACGATGCAAAATCAAATATTTTTGGCCACAAAAATCACAAAAAACTGCAAAATCCTGGAGGGAGTGTGTAATGTAATTATGTGATAATGACTCACTTCAGTGTCTCCAGTCGGCAAAGAGACTCTGCCAAGAACTCAGAAAGGAGTTGGACGCCGTGGTCTTGGAGGTCGTTTCTTGCCAGATCCAGAACCCTCAGGTGGGCGGGGTTTGACCTCAGACTGGAAGCCAGAGCAGCACAGCCGCTGTAAGTGATCCAACAACCAGCCAGTCTGTTGGGGAAAATATAGGTGGTTAGATGGTTACATACAGTGCCAGACCCCTGTACATGCAAACCTGCCCACTGCCCTGACCCAGTGACTCCACATACAAACCAGTAAGTCATCTTTTCTGATCTGACCAATCAGTCAGTGCTGAAGTGTTTTAAAGTCATCCCTCTTTTGCAGCCAAACATAATGTCAATGCATTTTTTAAATGTTAGCAGTTTTTTATCATTAAAAAGAAGAAAGGTAATCTGATGGATTACCTGAGCTCTAGACTAACTGAGCGACCACAGACATACAGTTCATATAACTGCAGTACGGCCTGGTTCAGCAGCCGATCTGTGAAACTTCAAGTTCTAATTTAAATAAATGTCTGTTAAGTCACTATCTATCACCGAATGAAGTAACACAATGGTGATTGAGCCTATGGCCTGCTGATGAAAGCTCTTGCATTTGCAATATTATGATTATTATGAACCGGGCGTTGGCGGCGACTTTCCCGCCATGTGTTCAAATCAGCGGAGCTGACGCAACAGACTTTCAAGGTGGACCAGAAATTCTCAGTGTGTCAATCTCAGCCGCTCTTTAACAGAAAACGGAGAAATGTCTGGCTGATGAGTGTCTTGAGTTTTTCATAACCCCCCCCCCGCCGCTCCAAAGCAGTCAACCTAGGGGAAACACTGATAATCTTTCACATTGCTATTCTTTTATTTGCAATCTTTTGCATGTCTGTGTGCTGCTGTTCGTCCTGTTTGTGTAACAAGCAGAGTGTATGTTGTGCACCAGCCTGTGTAGGCGCATATTACTATAATGATAATGTGCCCTCAAAATAACAGTGAAACGCTGTGCCATTGACTTCACACCAGGTTTTTGTTGGTCAATAGTGCAATTGCTCTCTGCTGCCTCAAGATAGCAATGCGCCAACAATGTGCCTGACCACACCTCATTTTAGGACCAACACACCCATGGGCGCTCTGATGGGCGCAAGTGCATTTGCTATTTAAACAACGTAGGTGCTGGACGGGAAAATGACAACTGCGTCGATCTTAAACTAGCAAAGACACATGCGTCACGCTTGGCACCGCTTTGTGCCGGATGTAAGATAGGGCCCATAGTGTGAACAAGATGGAAAAAAGATAAAAATGTGTGATAACAAGTCCCTCCAGGAAGTAATTGGGAGCAGTGATTTTGCTAAATTACAGCAACTTTTCTGCATGAAATGTCCAAATCAACAGCCGCTTGTGGTTTGGACCAATCGTGGTGTTTGGTGTGGTGGTAACTAATGTCATTCAGGTGGAAGATGGACAAATCTCACCTGCCAACAAAACAAAAAACATTTCCCAAATGTTTCCAAATGTTTCTAAATGAGGTTTGATTCAGTTAGTCAGAAGAGTACAAGCTGATGTTGTTCAGACAGCAAAGATGGACAAAATCTACCTCAAACATAAACATGAAACTAGATTTTTATGTTGATGGATTTATTTTAATGGCATTCTTGACTGATTTTATTTGGTGCTAATGTTGAAAGTTTATTTAATAAAGGTTATAAACGAAACTCAGGTACAGTATTTTTTTATTTTTATAGAACTTGGAGTCCATGCTTCTCATGTTCAGAAAATACACTAAACATTAGAACTGAAATATAGTTGTTTCTGTGATATGCAGGATGCTTTTTATCCAAGGTGGTAGCAGTTTTTTTTTAATTGCAATTTTTTGCAAATTCCTGCAATTTTACCACAAAAAGAGCACATAAAACATCACAAATTGTATCATAATTTTTGAGAAAAGACGATGCAAAATCAAATATTTTTGGCCACAAAAATCACAAAAAACTGCAAAATCCTGGCGGGAGTGTGTAATGTAATTATGTGATAATGACTCACTTCAGGGTCTCCAGTCGGCAAAGAGACTCTGCCAAGAACTCAGACAGGTGTTGGACGCCGCGGTCTCGGAGGTAGTTTCTTGCCAGATCCAGAACCCTCAGGTGGTTGTGGTTTGACCTCAGACTGGAAACCAGAGCAGCACAGCCGCTGTCAGTGATCTGACAACCAGCCAGTCTGTTGGGGGAAAATATAGGTGGTTAGATGGTTACATACAGTGCCAGACCCCTGTACATACAAACCTGCCCACTGCCCTGACCCAGTGACTCCACGTACAAACCAGTAAGTCATCATTTCTGATCTGACCAATCAGTCAGTGCTGAAGTGTTTTAAAGTCATCCCTCTTTTGCAGCCAAACATAATGTCAATGCATTTTTTAAATGTTAGTAGTTTTTTATTATTAAAAAGAAGAAAGGTAATCTGATGGATTACCTGAGCTCTAGACTAACTGAGCGACCACAGACATACAGTTCATATAACTGCAGTACGGCCTGGTTCAGCAGCCGATCTGTGAAACTTCAAGTTCTAATTTAAATAAATGTCTGTTAAATCACTGTCTATCGCCGAATGAAGTAACACAATGGTGATTGAGCCTATGGCCTGCTGATGAAAGCTCTTGCATTTGCAGTATTATGATTATTATGAACTGGGTGTCAGTAGCGACTTTCCCGCAATGCGTTCAAATCAGCGGAGCTGACGCAACAGACTCACTCTGCATTGGCTTGTGTGTGAAGCAGTTTATCTTTTGAAAGCTTACTCTTATTGGCTTTTTACTGACAAAGCTTTTATTGCCTGTACAGTAAGTGTCTCTCCTGTGCTGCGCTGTGTACAGCACACACATGGACCCTCGCCGCTCCTCACAGCAGAGGAGAGGAGACAAAGCAGCGCAGCCATAAATGACATTAAAATGCAGCATGAAATCTGTTTTACTTACATAAATTCTGAGCAGCATGGGATCAACCAGCGACTGCTAGACAGAGCTGATATCTATTAGCTTGGTGCTAGTGTTATGTTTCTTTTACATTATCATGTGTTTGAGATTTGTATGAAATTATGCATTTCTTCTGATTACAGTGACAGAAATCAGGAGTTTAATGATCCAAAGTCATTACTGCTGATTTAATGAGTGACTCCACACAAACAGCACTTTCACATCCAGACTGAGGTCGGACAGAAGCTACGTTCATGTACTTTCAAAGCCTGCGTCACACCCAATTTCACACTTTTGTTTTAAGACTGAAGAACTTCCACATTCACACAGATGACCTTCATCTGTTCACCACTTTCAGTAGCAGTAGAAATGTCTACACTTCTACTCTGAGACCACCGGGATGAGAGAGACACATAAATCAGCTGCTGCACTCATCTATATACTGTGCAGCACCTAAACTTTGGTGCCTGAATGTGCAAAGATCTTTTTACCTGAGTCTCTGGAGTTTGCAGTTGGGATTTTTGAGGCCATCAGAGAGAAGCTTTATTCCTGAATCCTGCAGTTGATTACTGCTCAGGTCTAGCTCCTCCAGACCAGAAGACTTAAAGCTGAGAACTGATGAAATAAACTCACAGCATTTATCAGTGAGGTTACAGTCACCCAACCTGAAGTGAAAAACAAAATGACTGTTAACATCTTGTAAACATTCTCCTCTGAGCATTTGGGTATGTTGAGTCCAAATACTTACAAAGCTTTCTTTGATGCTTTGAGCACTGGCAGCAGCCTCCCCAGAACTTCATTTGACTTGTAGTATTTCTTCAGGTCAAACACATCCAGGTCTTCACTAGAAACAAGCAGTATAAAGGCCAAAGCTGACCAATGTGCAGGTGAAATTTTACTAACATCTCCTGAGCTCTGGTACTTTTGGACTTGCTCTACTAGAGACTGGTCACCAAGTTCATTTAAACACTGGAAAAGATTGATACTCTTGTCGGTATCGGACAGTTTCTTGATCTTCTCGTGAATGTAGGTGATTGTGTCCTGATTGTTCAATGGACTTCTTACATTAAATCCAAACCCCTTCTGAAGAAGGCTCTGATTCTTGTCCTGTGACAGACCAAGCAGGAAGCGCAGAAACAAGTCCCATTGTCCGTGATCACTGGCTAAAGCCATATCCACTGCGTTCTTGTGGAGGAGGACGATGAGGCTTTCTCCTTTCTCTGATCTCACTTTCACCTTTGACTGGCTGGGAAGCAGATTTTGTCCACTCTCTATGAAGGTCTCTAATACATACAGAGCTGCAAGAAACTCCTGCACACTTAAATGCACAAAAGAGTAAACCTCCTGTCTGTGAAGACCTGATTCTCTCCTTATGATCTGTGTACAAACTCCTGAGTAAACTGCAGCTTCTTTCAGATCAATTTGGCACTCCTTCAGATCTTTTTCATAGAAGATTATGTTGCCCTTCTGTAGCTGTTCAAATGCCAGCTTTCCCAATTTCATGATCACATCTTTATCCCTTTCTTTTTTTCTTTCTTTGTCTGTTTCAACCTCCTGATAATCCTTCTCGTTTTTCCGTGTTGTTTGGATAATCAGGAAGTGTGTGTACATTTCAGTCACAGTCTTGGGTAACTCACTTTCATGAGTTCCTGTGAGGAGACTCTGGAGAGCCGTGGCTGTAATCCAACAGAACATTGGGATGTGGCACATGATGTACAGAGTTCTCATCGGCTTTGACTGAAGATGATCGGAGATCTTTTGAGCCACATCCTGGTCACTGATTTTCTTTAGAAAGTACTCCTCCTTCTGCTCATCAGTAAAGCCTCGTACCTCGGTCACCCTGTCGAAGCACGCGGAAGGAATCTTACTGGCTGCGGCCGGTCTACTTGTGATCCAGATCGAGGCTTTGTGAAGCAGTTTTCCTGCAATTAAGTTGGTCAGTAAGACGTCTACTGTTGTAGTTTTTGTAATGCTGCGGCACATCTCATTTTTCTCAAACAGAGGGAATTTTAATTCATCCAGGCCATCAAAGATGAACAAAACACTAGAACTCTTGTAGTCTGAAGGTTCCAAATCCTTCACTTCTTCAAAATAGTGACCTATTAAATCCATGAGACTATAATCTTTGGCTTTTATTAAATTCAAGTCTCTGAATGTGAATGGAAATATGAGCTGAAAGCTTTGGTTGGCTTTTCCAACAGCCCAGTCCTGAGTGAATTTCTGCACAGCAACAGATTTTCCAATGCCAGCAATTCCCTTCGTCAGAACTCTCTGAGGAGGCTTCTCTTTGTTTGACAAAGCTTTCAAAATTTCATTGAGTTCGATTTTCTCCCCCTCACTCGTACACCTTCTACATTCTAATTCAACCACTTCATGTTCACTGTTAACCTCCCCACTGCCTCCCTCTGTGATGTACAGCTCTGTATAGAGCTTGTTTAAAGGAGTTGATGATCCATCTTCCTTTGTTACTTGTAACAGATTTTTTGTTGAATTTTCAAGGTAAGATTTTAGTTCATCTTGGCACCTTTGGATGTTTTCTGAAAGATAATAAAAATATAGTTACACGAAAAACATTTATTTACTCATATTCTTCCAAGTTAGCAAATATGTATCTGTGCATGTGTGTGCTATTTTTCAGACCAACTCAAAACAAAAACCCAAGAACCAGATGTGAACTACACCGGGTCCAGACTGGAGAGTGCCTTGGCTTTGGCTCTAGTTAAAGGATAGGATCAGGTTTTTTCAAGTCTATCTTAATACAATATTGATGCGTCATTATGAATGTGGGAATGGGTTTTGCTCACTGCAACAATTCCTACTCGCCATATGTATTTTCAGTGCCAGCTTTGTCAACTCCACAACACCGTCATAAGAATTTAATCTACTTATGTTTTACTAGCAGAAGTAAAGTGATTTTCTGTCTTTTTGTTTAATATATATATTATATCATATTTGTAATGTCTCTAAACAGCACAGTACCTTTACAGGAATATGGGGAGGCCATGGCAGACTTTCAGCCAGCCTAAAGAGGTTCTGGCAAATTGTCAGATGACTCAGGGTGGGGTTTGAACCTAGCAGGGTTTGGCACAGGTTGATATAGCTGGATGGGAGAACAGTTGAGCCAGACTGACTATATACTGTCGAATCTGGGAAGAAGCATTTTGAGGAACTCCTGAACCTGTCTAAAATGTCTGCTATAAAGATTTTAAGGTTTAGAAGAATTTGCCAAATTCTAATACACATTACAAACTAAGTTAAACAGTTTGGCTACATACAGACAGCTTTTGTTTTAGCTTGGTATCAGCTCAACCAGCCCACTGTGGTCGTGTAAAACCAGCGGTGGATAGGATGCTGTGGGCAGAGTAGATGAGAATATCACTTTTCTACATGTTTATGCTTGATGAACAGGTGGTTTGATAAATTAATCTTATCGCCTTTTTACTCGCAAAGGTTTTATTGCGCTATTACAGTAATGAACATAGTAAAATGTTAACGCAACTTGAGTAAAAAGTTATTTCACCTGGTTCACTGTTTCCACCACAACCTCTCTGCTCTGCTGTGTGTGTGTGTGTATGTGTGTGTGTGTGTGTGTGTGTGTGTGTGTGTGTGTGTGTGGAGGAGCTCAGCAGAGGACAAAGAGGAGAAGCTGCAGCGCCACCACAAGTTACACCAAAATGTTTAAAAGTACAGATAAAACGACTTTAAAAATAACCTGGGTTCTAAAACTTTTAGAACTGGTTCCAATTCAGAACCGGGTTTTGGAGGACAACCCTAATCATGAAAGCCACAACTCAGTGGAATGCCCTACCTGATATTAAGAACTGTAGTTCTATCAATGCATTCAAATCAACTAAAGACGAATCAGCTGTGTGCCTTTTTTTGCTTTGTACTGTTTGTTGTTGTGCTGTTGTATGTTTTGATTATGGGGGACTATGGATGCAAATTAGCTTCGAGCTAACTCCGGTGCAGTGCATCTTTAATGTTTAAAACTGCACACTGTCCCAATCAATAAATCAAATCAATCATCACATCCACTGAGCGAGAGATCATGAATAATCAATAAAATATAATAATATGCAATTTAGCTATGACAATAATGTAACAGCATTTGTGTCAATAAAGCTGATTTGAATTGAGAATTATTATATCAGAGTGGAAGTGAAGACTTTTCCACTGACAGTGAAAACAGATGTTTGTGTTAATCATGGTGGACAGATGAAGGTCGTCTGTGTGAATGTGGAAGTTCTTCAGTATTAAAACAAATAAATAACATGAACGTAGCGTTTCTGTCTGACCTCCACAGTCTGGATGTGACAGATGGCATCTTGTGTGAACAAGTTAATATCTTGTTTGCATAAAATTGTTGCAGTTTCTGTCTTCCTGTGACTGACCTTCTGGTCCTGAGCTGCTGTCTGATAAACTCTGCAGCAGATCATTCCTGTTGATCTTCTTTAAAAGCTTCTTGGTCACCTCCACAGCTCCAGGAAGTTGGTAGGTCTGCACCATCAGATCCACAGTGTCCCGTCTCTTTGCCTTCTCCAGCTGGGCTGCTTTGATGGCTTGGTGGCCTTCCAGACTTTCATGCTTTAGGAACCACTTGAAGTCCTCAAATTCCTTCTCTATCAAATCCTCCAGAGTTTTCAACAGGTCCTCCTCTGTCTTCATTTTTTATCTGTTAAAATCACAGAATATTTTCAACATGAAGAACTTGCCATGAGGGTGTGTGTGTGTGTGTGTGTGTGTGTGGGGGGGGGGGGGGTCTCGTGTTCAATGCAGGGACACAAGACTGAATGTACAGTAATTGTAAAAAGCCATTTACCAGCACTGAAGCACCACTGCTTAGCTCTGCAAAAATGTGCAATTTAATACTGTTAAAGCAGCAATAAGGTACCGCCAATCACTGAATCTAAATTCTATGTGGGTTTATTATCAACAATATTAAAATGTGAACACCATCAAACCCACACAAAGCAACATTTAAACCTTTAACATGAACACCGCTTAACTAAGGTTGGCTGACAACACTTCCATTCTGGGCGCTGATTGTTGTGTTTCCTGCATCTCTCTGAGTTGTAGCTGAATGGGAACAGACAAAATTATCAGGAAACACGAACCAGAACTCACTTTCCTTTCATCAACAACTGAAGTGTGTAGTAGGGGTTTATCTTGGTAAAAATGTGATACATGGGATGGGACTGGCATATTTAAATTGAAAAATTTGAAATTTTGTTGACCTTCAGAAGCAAGAATGTTAAAAAAAACAAAAAAAAAGTTAAAAACCAAAAGGTGACCTCAGCAGAAAAAATGTTCACTTCCTGTCTCTGCAGCTCTGCTGCAAAATTAATTTGCACATCACTGCCAAACAGTTTGAAGTATCAAAACTCTGTTTATAGGAGTGGAGTCATCTTAAAGATGTTCTTTTCTCTTTCTTTTCTTTCATCTTTTCAGGAGTTTTTTTATTTGTGACAACTGCAGTAACATTTTTATGAAACACTGTAAGGCCCCTACAAGAGTCACCACCTTAACATGGTGGAGGGGTGTGTGTACCCCCATGTCCCTGGTAGCTGTGTTGTCAGGGGCACTGCTCCTCGTCTCTCTTGATTCCTCATCTGTTTATCTTGTGTTTAATTGTTAAGCAGAAAGCTTATACATTTTATTATTGTCTTTACACTAAACAATAAATAGCAGTGCTTGTCTGACTACATCGGCAGTATGTTGATTCCCTTATTACGAGACGCCTGCAGGGTTGCAACAACGCAACAATGAAATTACACATGACGGTCTGGGAGACCGTTGGGGCGCCTGTAGGGGGTGCTAGAATGCTGGTGGTCCTAGTGTTAACTCCCCATGTGCCGTCACAGGCCCTGATTATCATTATCAAATGCTGCTCTCCTGGTGCTTCCTAAATCCAGACTTAAAAACAAAGGTGACAGAGTGTTTGCCGTCAGTGGCCCCAGACTTTAGAACAACTTTCCAGAGGTGATTAGGAGGGCAAAGTCTTTATATATCTTTATAGTCTATCCATCCTGTGATCCTTGAATCTTACCTTTAACACACCATTAGTTTTATTGTTAAGTTTTTTTTACCATGTTTATGTTTTATTGCTTTATTTTATTTACTGTTGTATTGGTGGTGCTATCGTTCTGTTTGTTGTTTTCACCCTGTAAAGCACCTTGTAAACCTTGTTTGGGAAAGGTGCTATACAAATAAAGTTTATCATTATTATTATATCTGTTTATTTTATGTGTGTGCAGAGTGAAAAAAAAATAAAAATGACTTTTTAAGCAGCCTTTAGCTGATTTCAACTGAAAAGAGTTGGCAACACTACTTGTTCATAATTAATAACAGACACATTACTACACAGATTCAGGGGCTGTAAGTAATATTATTACAGGACAAACTGTTAAAACACGTGCTGCCTGTAGTGCTCATCAAGTTTTCTACCTCTGTAACTGGCTGACAATTCTACAAACTACAATTATATTAACATCATTACCATTTAGCAATGTTAAACTGTGGCAATAGTCAGCACTGACAGTAATTGTAGTAGTGGTAGGCACTAAGTGTGAAATGATGGAGATGGTATTGTGCTCAAGTCTGTTCTCCCTTCAAATAGTATGGTAATAGAATTGTATTTCCCATACACCACCTTGGGGTGAGGGCTTAGGTTATGGTTATGGTTAGACATATGACTGGTTGGGGTAAAGGATATGGTTGGGTGCAGGTTAATATAAAGAAAATTGTCAGGGCAACAGACTCCAACACAATACCTGTATTCAGTTTTTAAAAAGCAGAGAAAATCACTTGGAAAATCTTTTCCAAATGCCTGACGTGATAGCTGACTGGATCTGACTAACAGTTAACGTTAGCTAACAAACTCAGTCAAACATAGCCAAGCTAAATGTAGCTAAGCAATGCTAAAATTTCCTGAGTTTACTAACCTATTTTTTTGCTGCAAGACATCTCAGTCCAGGTGTTATTGCATCAGAGACTCTCAATGGACCGCTATGACCTGCAAAGTGGGGGTCACGTGACTGATGGAGACAGCTGGAGGCATCAGTTGGCTGGTTTTCGGGAGCCTTATCAGCTTGTCTATTTTTACTGCAAAAGAAGCAAAACACAAGTGAGTAAAACTCTACAGCAAAGAGACTCTACAGACACGTTCAAGCTGCTAATCAACCTACTGCATTTCTACTTTTGTCTGTTTAGTTTTGACAAATTCTGATCATAACTCTGCAAAATATTTTTAAAAAGGTAAAAATGTCGACCATGAGAGAAACAAATTAAACACTTGCAGCAGTCGGCCTCCCGACTCCCAAAATATGACATATTCATTATGACTTTTTTTTAATTAAATATCAGTAAAGTGTATCGTAGACCCGTTAACAGAATGTAATGGCAATTTTCATTTTTCAATGTCCTTTCTTTTCATAGTTTTCCAGTTTGCCATTAATACACAGGTAGATTAGGTTAGAAGTGATCTGACACCAATTCAAAAACAGATTTTCCAGTCGGTTGGCTGCCAGTTAGTTTGTTGCTTTACTGGAGTATTTGTACAAGCCATGAACATACCAGGTTTTCTGTCCTGCCAGCTGTCCTGTGTGACTGTTACCGGTCTGGTAAGAACTATATGTTCTTCCCTTGCCTGTGCCTACTGTTTCCTGTCACCTATGCCCCTAAATATACAACCCTGTGCATCTAATGACCGCCACCCAGTGTCCAAAACAATACAGCAAGTTATAGTTAAACAAATAACACGCTAACAATCAACATAAATGAGCTTAATCTTACATTAAAAATCATATTTTAGTAGGAATTTTCGTTGTGAATCCATTGATACAGGTTTGAAAGTGGTCAGACTTATAGTTTAGATGTCAGATGCCCCAGTTTGGCACAAAGTCCATGCCCAGAGATTTCCTCCCCATTGGTTTACATTGTAAAGTGCGATGTGGCACTACAACTTTCAGGGCTTACAAAATCTAAACCGTTTGAGTTATTACAAAGTTTTTAATAACTTTTGTTCAGCACAGTGTGATAAGTCATGTATTAAAGTTTGAAGCCGATACCATTAACGCCCCAGGAGGAGATAGCGTTTATTCAAGGTCCAAAATTGGCACAAAGTCATACTTGAATTGTGGACTTTCTGTTGGATTTAGGTCAGGGGTGTCAGCGTATGATTTGTAGGTCTTGATGAGACGAATAATTGAGGCTTAATTTGATCTCTCTATGACATTCCTACGGGCCGTGGCGGCCATTTTAGTGACATAGAAGGCGCTATAGAGCACGATTTATCAAATTTTTCACCAGACCTGATGTGCGTGCCATATTTGGTGAGTTTTTGAGCATGTTTAGGGGGTCAAATTTGGGTTTGAAGTGGCGGATTAATAAAGAAAGAAGAGAGACAGAAAGAAAGAAACAGTACAGATACAAGAGGGTCCCTTTGGGGCTCAGGCCCTAATAAAAACTCATGAATCAACATCTGCAAACACAGTCAGTGTGGCCTATAATATAACATTGTAGCTAATGGCTCACACAGTGATCAGTCTGTAGTAAACGTGCTTGTGGATTAACTTGCTAGCAGTAGTGCTATTCGGTCATATGATCGTCCCCTTGCAGGTTGTAGCTGTCCATCCGGAGTCTCCGGTTATTAAGTATGTCATGAATTCTACACTCTATAACAGAGGTGGTGGGTGCGAAGGTTGCATTAACTACAAAGTCACAGTGGCCACATTTATAGGAAGTACAACAGGTTGAAAGAGGAAAAGTGATCCACAGATTCTTCCTGTTTTTAACAGTTTGACAGCCTTGTTTGCTGCAACAGAGACACTGATGAGTTCTCTACACTGAGACTCAACTAAATTAAAGAATTATGTGAATTTTAAAGACAGCAAATCATGATGCATTATTAAGTTTGAAAGTTGCTATGAAAATGAACGTGCCTTTAGATGATTATATTTGATGTCCCTTAACCCATATTTAAATTAAATATTCTTGTTAATGTTACCGGTGCCAGACCGAGGGGAAATCTGGACCAGCAGCAAAGGTTACACAGGCAAGGATGCACTGCGTAGCCAATGAGAACAAAGTCTGTGGATTAATAAGGGAGAGAGCCAAAGTTAGCGTCTTGCTCCAGTCAGCGCTCAGTTAAAATTGAATACAACAGTATAAAACTGTACATACTTCTAAGTCACATCAGCTTTCTAAAACTCGCTGATTTAAAGTTCATGTTTAACATTCACACCAAAACACGTTACAGAAATAAAATAAATGTTGAAACCAAACTGACAAACAATATAAAACATTCTGTCTAAAGAAAAAAAGTTTCACACTAATTTAAAATATGACTTACATTCCCACATAAACAAGAATGGGCTTAACTAAAATATAATATATATAAAATATAACAGCTACAAAAATGATATTACTCAAAACACACATTTACTCAAATTACTAAAGTCACGCATATTTTAACAGATACATTACAGTTACACTCATCCTATACTGATATAACGTACACAGAACCTTTCTGCTACATCACAGTAACACTCTCTTAAATTGCATCCACGTTTCCCTCACTTGCGTCTTCGTCCCTCACACCGAGGATGCAGGAGAGACGCAAGGAAACCACGCGAGGAGAGGAAACGACGAGACGTCCTCTCCTCTGAAGCGTCACATGAAGCGACGTCTGTTTCTGATGTGTCCTGCTCAGACGCACAGGAACCATTTCTACTCACAAAATGCGTTTATACTATTTATTGATTATTTGCATCTGTATTTTTTGATATTCTGATTGTGAATTCACTATTTAATAACCCAGAATATGATCAGCGTGTCAATTGAACACTGCAAAATGAAAATGATGTAACTCATATCAAACCTAACGCTCAGGAATTTTCAGCCTCACATGTGACTGAATGGAAATGACGATAAATGATGTAAAATATAAATGTGTTATTATGGATAAAGTTAAAGTCAGGAAGAGTCTGTCTGTCAGCAAGACACAGTTTAATGGAGGAAATAACATCATGAAAAGAAAAATCTTTCTAATACATGAAGAAAGTTGTTTATGGTTCTTTTGTTGATCAGACCGACAATTAACAGATTTTTAACTAGATGATGAATCAGAAAACAAAACATAAAATTTAGGACTTATACACAGAAACTGAATCTATAATCTGTCTCCACTTGGGTATGACACTGCAGTGATGTATCAGATCAGTCAGATCAGCTACAGCGTCCAATCAATAACTGATATCCAATACAGGGGGCATGTTGCTGTTTGTTAGTAAAAGTTGGTAAAACACTTCCGTGAAGGCGAAGAAAGATGGAGTAAGAGACTTGAGACGTCCCGTTAGACTTGAACAACCTCTGAACACAACGGCGCGGCTACGTCCTGTTAACGAGCGACCAGAAGTGAAACTGTTTTGAATATAGCATTTCTCTTCACATTTAACTCACGGCTGACTGGCTTATACTTTAAAACAATCTTTAAACACATTTCCGTATGTTACCATATGCAACTGTCTGTAACTTCCATTGACAAGACAGTAGAAAACCGAAATTCACGGAAGTAAATGTTCTAGATGGCAGCGCCCACCAAGACCGCAACAAAAATAACGTTCCAGATACATCTCAAAACCGTGTCACAACTTCACAGAACGATTTGTAATGCCTTCACAGTCGATATTAAACAAAGCTAATCATAGAAAAGCAAGTTTTAACATACCTGTGCATTAATAAGGGAGAGAGCCAAAGTTTGAATTTTGCTCCAACCAGTGGGCATTGAGCTGCGCATGCGCAGAGCACGTACTTGTGCACTTCAGGTGTCCACAGTGGCATTAGAGCGCCATCCTCTGACGTCTTTGAGTATTGACCTGATGTCAAAACTAGAAACAGAATTAGATTAGTTCAAATAATTACTGGGTGTCTGTTAACATAAAAAAAACCTCAACGTGTGGCATTTCCAACCCACTACATTAACTTCTTTGTGTATATCAGACTTACTTTTCTCATTTTACATCAAATGATTTTTAAACAGTATTTTTAGGCAGAGCCCATACTTTTAAGTGTTGTATGAATACAGGCCTATTTTGTCCACTTTTTGTAGCCCTCACATGTTGCCGTCTTTAAATTCTGTTATTCAGACATTTGAACATTATTGGACAGAAGGACACATAAAGTTTATGTTATTCTTCTTTTCTAAAACATGTATAAATGTTGTTGAGTATGCAGACCTCACTCCTTTGTACCCTGCAATTAAATGTTAATGCTGAATGTGTTTTTCTAATACTAAATGGTTGTGAAAAATGGACTCAAATCTATCTTTTCTCTGTTATTAATAACATCCAGCGTGTTGTGAGAACAGCACAGTACATCTATGGCATTGAGTTGCCATCACTAGAACATCTCACAGCACTCGCTGTGTGAGGAGGGCTAAGAACATCATAAATGACATTACACACCATCTGTTTAAGCTCCTCCCATCTGTTCACGCACAAAAGGACTGAATAACAGCCTCTTCCCAAAAGCTGTGGCACTATTGAGCTCAGACATCTAATATGCTGCCATCACTGGGCATGTGCAATATTTATTTACTTATATGTCACTTTAAGCCACTGATTATGTTTAGTATTTCTATACCAACCACGTGTCATTCAACACTCCAATACTCCATCACTTTATATCTGTACATGAGACCTTTGCTGTACTTTTGAATTGTATGTAATGTATTTTAACCATTAATCACATTTTATGCTTTATATTGCTTATATTTTGTACTAATATAATAATCTGCGAAGTAAATGTGTGTGAACCTCAAATTGAACCATTTGACGCTGACGCAATAGAAATTTAGCTGTGCTTGCATAATGACAATAAAGTTCTTGAATCTTGAATCTTGAATAAACATTGCCAAAAAAAAAAAAATATATACTGCAATACAGTGATGGGCCTGCATAGGCTGCAACAGGCCTGCATCACATCCTGAGAAGCCAGCAGTCGTTTATCTAAACACACTCCAGACTCTGTTTTAAAGAGACAAAGTGCATTTAAATCTGCACTGCATGAAAGAGTCTAGTCCAACAAAGTGAAAGTGTGTGTATTTGTGCTCTTGGTCCTCGTATTTGCAGTAAGAGGACAACTGAAATAAGAGCTGCCTCCTGCCAGGACACAGCTCTGCTTTCATTCTCCAGTGGAGATCTGATCAGACAACCAACAAACATCTGAAACAAGATAAAATACATTTGACTGACTTTTTGAAGACTGCTGACAGCATGTTTTGACTGCAGTCAGAACGGTGGATTCCTGTTGCATCAAATCAGAAAAAATAGGAAGTTATTCTGCAGCACTAGTTTCACTTGTGCAATAACAATCTGGTCATGTGTGAGTTTGAACACTAAAAACCCATTATGTTAAAATTTGACCCAGTTTTTGTCAATAATATATATTATTATACTTCAGAATTAACAGACCTGTTCACTGACTTTGTCACAGGTGGTCACAATTGTTTTAAAATTGTTTTCTTTATTCATATTTTCTTTCTTTTCTTTTATATTATATAGTATGATATGATATGATATGATATGATATGATATGATATATGATATATGTTATTATGCAGAAGTAATAAGAGCGGCAGCAGCAGGTTGTTGATGTTAAGTCACTTCCTGTAGTTTCCTCTACAGCTGCGTTGCTGTATCGTATCGACCATGAATAATAATCAATACCGGATGATGATCGATCAGCTGTGACTGACAGCCGGCGGTGAGGAGGTGATTTCAGGGATTTCAGAGACTCGGTAAGAAAATCCACTAAAATGTGACTTGTGTGTGTGTGTGAAATGTTGTTCTGAGAAGAAACTGAAAGTAAAGACGCTCCTTTCCTCAGCGGGAACATCCCGACTTTCACTCTTTACACAGAAGCTGAAAGTCTACAAGTGTGAAATAAATCAACTGTAGTTGAAGTGATGAACGCAGTAAAACAGATTTCAGATGTTTGGTTCAGTTTGGATGATAGAAACAGCAGCAGCAGCAGCAGCAGCAGCAGCGGGGATTCCCCTCAAACTCAAACATCTCAACAAACTGACTGTAATGTGTTTAATGTGTTTATTGACTGTTGATGGAGGTCATTATCATTACAGTCACATTTTAACGTGCGTGCGTGTGTGTGTGTGTGTGTGTGTGTGTGTGTGTGTGTGTGTGTGTGTGTGTGTGTGCGCGCGCGCGTGTGTGTCAGCACGTGGCGCTGACATTTGAATTTATAACGCCTGATCGCGCGCGGTTATGATCTCATTTCATACATTTTTTCAACAATTTTATTTCCTTTTTTCTTTTAGTCGAGTGCAGCTTTGCTTTCAGAAGAGACGTGAAGTCCAAGTTTCATTTTTTAAAAGGCGAATGTTATTTCCTGCATTTACAGTTTTTTATAAACCAATAAATCGATAAGAGCCCATTAGACGTATAGGGAGATTTGTTATTAAGCTTCTCAAATTAGATGTAAACAGTTGTATGATTTATGCTTTAACACTACTTTAAAAATGTTGCCATAGTTTCCTGATAGTTGATGATAGAAAGTTATATTTCCATCTTTACTACCAGCAGCTCTGTTCTGTCTGTCTGATCTGTGACTGATGATCATCTTCTAGAATATCAGCCGCATTGTTACTAAAACACACAGATTCACGAGGACTTTTTTGTAAAAACACGCAGAAGAGTTTGCGTTATTTTTTAACCCTGAGTAATGTCTGCAGGCCATCCTATTGAACTGCAGGTACAACTTCCACCAATCAGAGTGAAGGACAATAGAATATATGTAGCCTGAGAGGTGAAACTCGGGGCAAAATAAAAGCCACTCCATTCTTAAAGGGCAACTTCACAGTTTTTCAAGTGTGTCTTAAAACAACAGTCTGGAGCCCAAATGAACATTAAACCTGTTTTTCTTGCTGTAATCATTCCTCCTGTTCATACTGACCATTAGAAGATCCCTTCATAATGACCTTACAATGGAAGTGATGAGGGACAAAATCCACAGTCCTCCTTCTGTGTAAAAATGGATTTAAAAGTTTATCTGAAGCTAATATGAAGCTTCAGCGTCCAAATGAGTCAAATCAAGTAGATATCTTTCAACGTTACAGTCTTTTTAGTGCCAAAGTTCCTCTTTTTGTAACTATTCTTCCACCTGCAGCTCAACAGGGAAACACTGTCCGAGGAAACACAAAGAGGGAATTTGATGCTAAAAAGACTGTAAATGTGTCAGATATCCACTTGATATGACTAACTCAGACTGCTGAAGCTGAATAGAAGCTTCACACAGACTTTTAAATGACTGTGTGGACACACTGTGGATTTTATCCTCCATCACTTCCATTGAAAGCACATTTGAAGGATCTTTTAATATCCAGTATGAACAGGAGGAACGATTACAGTGAGGAAAACCTCTTTCACTGCTCATATGGACACCTGACTGCTGGTTTATGACATAAATGAAAAATTATGAACCGTCCTTTAAGCTTTGTAGCTGTGAGATCATAACTGAAGGTGACTCTCATCTGGATTTTGGCAGCTGGACAGTCACACGCCGTTGTTATAGAGTCTAGTGAGGATATACAATTGAAACTGTAATGCTACTTATATATATTTAAATGAAAAATCAAAGAAAAAATACCTTTATGTAATATTATTATAAACACTCACTGTCCAAACTTCATAATCCATAAATAAGGAGTTGGCAGGCAATGAGGTTTTAAGGACTTTTCATTGGAGGGTCATTAAGTGGCGCAGTGGAAACACAGGCCTATATGTCTTGTTTATTTATAACTCTGTCTGGGGTTGTAGCTGCAGGCAGATGTCATTTTCCCATTAATAAGTGATGGATAACAGTAACAGCTTATCTTATTACTCATTTGGCTAAAGATGACTCATACATGAATATTATGTTCTGTGTTGCACTTTGAGACTAGAGACGTACTTTGTTGTTATCTGCACTCAGCAGCAGCTTCATCCATGGCTGACTGGAAGTACTGTTGTTGTTGTCGTTGTTGTTGTTGGCATCAACACACCATTTCAGTTCTATTATATAAAGAACTTTACCGAGAGTTCTGCCTCTCAGGCTGATATCACTCACTGAGGACGTTAACATGTGAAACCCAAACAGAACCATTTGATTGGTTGAGCTTGTTGGAGCTGCACAAACTCTGACACGACTCTTATTAGTAGAGCTGCAACTAACAATTATTTTCATTATGGATTAATATGTTGATTATTTTCTCGATCAATCGATCAGTTGTTTGGTCTTAAAAATGTCAGAAAATGGTGAATAATGTTGATCAGTGTTTCCCAGAGATGACGTCTTCACATGTCTTGTTTTGTCCACAACACAAAGATATTCAGTTACTGTCATAGAGACTAAAGAAACCAGGAAATATTCAGATTTAAAAAGCTGGAAGCAGAGAATTTGTACATTTGCGTCTTAAAAAAATGACGCAAAATGATTAATCGATTATCAAAACAGTTGGTGATTAATTTAATAGTTGGCAACTAATCAGCTTATCATTGCAGCTCTACTTTTTAGGCAAGAAAAGTTATTGTTCTATCTGCTTTTTATCATTTTTAAAAAGTTGCTATATTTCGATTTACAGACACAACAAATCAACATGATTAAGCACAATGACAGTGACAGATTGATCATAATTTGTCAGTCAGGTAGACACACATGCATCCAGTCATCATTTTAATTTAATTATAAAATGTCAATACAGAGTCATATGTTCTCATTTCACTAGTCTGGAGAGCAACGAGGGATCCAAACAATGGAAATTAAAATTAGCGAATCTCTCATCAAGTCTTTTAAATCACCTTTATCTGTTCGGTGTGGCCTCCTGCAGGCTCATGGCCACAGCAGACACAAAGACGGGAGGATCTGAGGAGTCCAGTTTGCAGTCTGAGGAGTCCTTGAGGAGGTCTGAGGAGTCCAGGATGAGGTCGACGGGCCCCGTGAGCTCCTGGGAGACGGAGCTGACCTCCATCCAGCACTGCCTGAAGTTTGTGTTGAAGCTGAAGGAGGAGTTTGTTTGTCCCGTCTGCAGAGGAGTCGTGCTCAACCCCCAGCAGAACTCCTGCGGACACATCTACTGCTTCCACTGCCTCCAAGGACTGCTGTATGGGCCAGTCCACCTTAAAATATACCTTTCAGTGACATAGACCACTTTAAAACACCCTCACAGTGACCCAGTCCACCTTAAAACATTCTCACAATGACCCAGACCACCTTAAAATACACTTCATAATAATACAGACTGCCGTAAAACATATTTATGATGACACAATCCACCTTAAAACATACATGTGCTGAGAAAGTCCACCTTAAGTCACAATGACACATTCTACCTAAAAATATGCTTACACTGAGACATACCGCCTTAAAACACATTTTAAGATGACAGTCCACTTTAAAACATACCTGGTTTGTAGTGAACAATGTCAAACTTGTGCTTCTTTGTGTGAAATCTGTGTGAGATGATGATGATAACTGAACTTTTGATGACTGTTACCATGGCAACTACACCAATTCAAACAGAGCAGGATCTCATTTCGCTGGTACCTGAGTTGTCTGAATCGTTATTCGTTATCGACCAACTTCCTCTCTCAGTCTGCGGTGTGTCTGCTTTGTGTTTCAGGGAGACTTCTTCACCGTCCAGCCCGGCGTGTCCGGTGGACGGACACGTGATCACTCCTGCTGAGGTCAGAAAACATGAACATTCACACCAACACACAGAAATACATTTAGACTTAACTGATAAGATGTATTTTTACAGTTTAATCACTTAAAGATCTCACTGATCTGTCCTCAGGTGCCTCAAATCAGATTTACACTTTTACACAAGAAATAGCAAAAACTGTCATGAAATGTTGTGATGTCATTCCTCCAGAGCGTAAAATAAGACTTTATGAAATAATCATGTGCATAAAGTGTCAAATATAATACATTAGTGACATAAAAACAAACTAATAAAACTGTCAAATTATTTCACAAATAATTGGTTTATTTATATATTTTCACACAATTCATTCATGTTATTATGTCACATTATTGTTTAGTTCCTCTGACAGCAGATGAGGGTTAGCGTTAGGGTTAGGGGTTAGCGTTAGAGTTAGGGTTAGGGTTAGGGGTTAGCGTTAGGGTTAGGGGTTAGCGTTAGAGTTAGGGTTAGGGTTAGGGGTTAGCGTTAGGGTTAGGGGTTAGCGTTAGAGTTAGGGTTAGGGTTAGGGAATAGCATTAGCGTTAGGGTTAGGGGTTAGGGTTAGGGTTAGGGTTAGGGAATAGCATTAGCGTTAGGGTTAGGGAATAGCGTTAGCGTTAGGGTTAGGGTGATCCACACTCAGCGTCACTGTAACAGCAGAGCCAGTGTGTGTTGAGTGAATAATGTAGCCAGAACTTCCTGTTTTTACACTGCTGCCATGTTGAGGAACAGACTTCTACACATCCAGATGTTAAAAATGAGAGCAGCTTATTGAAGTCACATTATTTTTGATTTAAACTGGATCTCAGGATTGTACTGTTTAGTTTTTATTTTTAAATGTCTTGTGTTTCTTTATGTTTCTTTGTCTTTTAACATCTTGAGACCATGTTGGAAATAAGTGTTTTCACTTTGGCATGTTATTCTGTAATCAATAAATAAATCGTATCATTTATATCTGTATATACTAACAAAGAGTTTTGTCCCTGCAGGTTTTCCAGGACAACTGCTGCAAAAGAGAAATCTCCGGTTTAGAGGTTTACTGTACCAACTCCCCATCCTGCACCTCCGTCCTCACCTTACACCACCTGCAGGTAAACTTTATACTCCAGCAGCTCATGTCTGAAGGATTATTATAGACATATTTATCCTATATTTGAGCTCACTTGGTCACAGCAGACATTACAGGCAATTTAGTGACCAGTAAACATTTATTCCACAGACTGATTTAGGTGGATATAGTGTGTGTGGTCTACATTAAAACAAAAAGGAACAAAGGAATAAACCTACATGTTAATTATGTACAGTAGACATACTGCTGAGCTTCCAAATCCACAGTATTTAGGACTTTTCAAAACATTACCAAAAGAGGTCACAAGATGGCGTCTGTGATACATGAAATAGCTCTACAGGCTTCATATTAAAGGACAAGTTCCCAGTGTTCACAGTGTATTAAACCAGCAGTCAGGTGTCCATATGAGCAGTGAAAGAGGTTTTCCTCGCTGTAATCATTCCTCCTGTTCATACTGGATATTAAAAGATCCTTCAAATGTGCTTTCAATGGAAGTGATGGAGGCCAAAATCCACAGTGTGTCCACACAGTCATTTAAAAGTTGATGTGAAGCTTCTATTCAGCTTCAGCAGTCTGAGTTAGTCATATCAAGTGGATATCTGACACATTTACAGTCTTTTTAGCATCAAATTCTCCTCTTTGTGTTTCCTCGGACAGTGTTTCCCTGTTGAGCTGCAGGTGGAAGTATAGTAACAAAAAGAGGAACTTTGACACTAAAAAGACTGTAACGTTGAAAGATATCTACTTGATTTGACTCATTTGGATGCTGAAGCTTCATATTAGCTTCAGATAAACTTTTAAATACATTTTTGCACAGAAGGAGGACTGTGGATTTTGTCCTCCATCACTTCCATTGTAAGGTCATTATGAAGGGATCTTCTAATGGTCAGTATGAACAGGAGGAATGATTACAGCAAGAAACACAGCTTTCATGTTCATTTGGGCTCCTGACTGTTGGTTTAACGACAGACTTGAAAAACTGTGAACTTGTCCTTTAGCAGCAGCCAAAGTCATTTAGACAGAATATCAAACTATATGTCACATTTTTTTCAACATCCATAAGTTTAACAACAGTAAACGGTGAATCAAGATGCATTAAGGTTATTATCCATGTTGTCTTATTCCACTAGTTTACTGAAATCTAAGTTGCGTGCCATCATTTAACTAGAGATGTTATGCTCTAAGCAGACGACTCGACACCGTGTCCACCTTTCAATGCAAAAGTATTGCAGCAAGATGTTTGTTGCAAAAATCACATGACCACCCCAAATAAGACCTCATTACGTCATACCCATATCAGAGAAACAAGGTGTCACAGTATTTAAAAACAGAGCTGTAGACTGTTTTAATAGTTTAGACTTCATTGAACTTAATATCAATAAAGACCACTTGGTGACGTTTTATTTTACAGCTTTTTTAATTTTATTTGCAGCTATTTAAGGGTTGACTTTTAGGACAGAGAGGTAGTGCAATTTAGTACAAATTATATAAGAAAAATATGAAGAAGTGTTAAGTTGGTTTAGTTGGTAAGTTTCGAGTGTTTAGTTTTGTGTGTCAAACTACATGTTAGCATATTAGGTTGTTTCTTAAAAACTTTATATAAAGCACATTTCCTGTATACTAACAAATTACATAATGCTTTCAAAAAGGCATGTCTGATGATTAACAGTTAGCACAGCAGCTACTTTTAGGAAATTACTGAAAAAATCTAACATGCTGATATGAAGTTTGACACACACGCTAAGGAATTGTCAAGAGTCTAATTTTTACTGAACTGCATCATTCTCAATCAATTAACTGCTAATTACTCAAAATACAGCGTTTCCAGAACATTATTTTAAAGGTCCCTTCATTTTATATTAAAGTGTTTGTATTAAATCTGAATCTCCTCCAGGATCTTTCATCTGTTACAGTTTGTTTTTCAGCAGCATCATTTCTCCTCCGCAGGAGCACCTGAGGTCGTGTCAGTATGAGCAGCTGCAGTGCTCCAATCCAGGCTGCAGCGCAACGCTACAGAGGAGAAACCTGCAGGAACACCTGAGCAACACCTGCCTTCACCGCATGGAGCCCTGCCCACACTGCAGGCAGCCGCAGCAGCTCAGCCTCATCCAGGTAACGTCACATCCAAACAGTCACAGCGGTACCAGGTGAGTCCAACAGAGTCTCTTCTGACCCAGTCAGAGGATGAACCGTTAGCCTGCTGTGCTTGTTTAGCTGTGAGGCTTCTGTTTGTGTATCTTTCACTATATGTGACTCCTTGTGTTTTCAAACATATTTGGCCAATAAAGCTTATTGGCCAAGTATGTTTTACTTGGCCAGTGTGTATGGATTTAATTCAATTTTATGAATAATGTAAAGTTTTAATGTCACAGATGATGATTGGCAACCATCAATACTAAAAAGTACAAATGATAGAGGGTTTTAAATATGAAACATTTTTAACACCAGTTTAGCACCATAAATGTCAGTTTATTTAAATTTATTTCACATTTTTGTCATTACTTCCTGGCAGTTTATAACAAGAATATAACTAATTAATCAGGACCTGGATGTGGATAAGCAGCAGAAAAACAACAGATGAATGAATGACAAATTAAGCAATTAAAAAATAACTTATTAATATAAGGTCAGATGTCTGGAATAATAGATTCGGGCTTTTCCAGCCAAGTTTTGCTAAAATCACATTAAAAACCATTTCATAACTAACATTAATGCCTGTCAGGCTGGAGAAAAATATTTAAGACCTTTGTGATTAAATTTAAGACTTAAATATCTTCTAATGCCTTTTTTGAGGAAAGCTAAATCGATGCTTTTTAAGACTTTTGAAGTCCTGCAGATTCACTGTGATAACACCAACGTCATTGTTATTTGTCACCAAACCAACGCAGCGAAGAAAGAAGCCAGAGACCAGATTTAGTTTACAGTCTCGTTGTAGTTTAAACTTTTATGACTTCTGGTTTTAGTAACACTGGCTCCATGTCAGTCTGATGGTCCAACACTTTGGACCAACACCCAGACTGAAATATCTCAACACCTATCAGGTGGATTGTCATAAAACTTTGTGCACACATTCATGTTCCTCTCAGGATAAACTGTAAGAACTTTGATCCTCTGACTTTTCATCTAGACGCCTCTAGTGTCATTTGGTCAAGATTTTAATTTTGTTCAATACTTTGGTTTATGAGCAAACACCTACAGAACTAATGTCATTCCCATCAGCCTCAGCTGTAGTTTATTGAATTGAATTAATACATTTAAGATTTCTCATTTTGCTGCTTGTCAATAAACATGTTCGGATGTTACTCTCAGTCTCGCTGCCCGTAAACCTACAGACATGACAGAGTGAGTGTGTGGCGTTTTCAGTATAGCTGCAACAATATTCAAATCAGTTAATTTAATTAAGCACCAACTGTCAACTATTTTGACAATCAGTTAATTGTCATTTTTTAAGAAGAAAATGTCCAAATTCTCTGATTCCAGCTTCTTAAATGTGAATATTTTCTGGTTTCTTTAGTCTTTATGACAGTAAACTGAATAACTTTGTAGACAAAACAAGACATTTGAAGACGTCATCTGGAACATTTTTCACCATTTTCTGACATTTTGTGGATCAAACAACTTATCACTTAATGGAGACAATGTGTCCTGACTGTGTTCTGCAGGATCATGTGTGCAGCGTGTGTCCAGAGGTGGAGGTGAATTGTCCAAACAGCTGTTCCCAGAAGGTCCGCAGACACATGGTGAGCTTGTTACCTGATCATAAACCTAACAAAGATCCACAGATTAGACCTTGGCTGCCCCCGCTGGCACATAGCGGAGCACATGTGAGTCTTCTCTGGTCCAGATTTAAATGTTTTACAGGTAAGACTTTCAGTTTGGGCTGAGAATCTGCTCCAGTTAGGAAACGTTCTTAACTTCTAAGATCAATCATTATTGAGAAACGAGGCCTTGAACCTGCTGAAAAACAGCATAAAATTAGATTACCAGTTATATCATTTCTTAAATTAGCCTTTTATCTACCTTTAAATGGAGAAATCATAAGCAGGTTTATCACAAACAGCCTGTCAGACGTCTGCAACTCACAAATAACAGACGTAGAAAATGCGTTAACGAGAGTTCATGTTGTATCTGTTTCTCTTCCAGCTGACAGAGCACAGAGAGTCGTGTCCTGAAGTTCTCATCGACTGCTCTTATAAGAAGTTCGGCTGCTCTGTGCAGGTCTGTTCATCTAGTGAAGGAGTAAAACACCACGGGGAGGAGGCAGAGCTCTCTGTGTTGCTGTAATAACATTATTACCTGACATCAGGTGTCGTTGTCGTGCAGGAAAAGAGAGGGAGAATGAAGCTTCATGAAGACGCTGCTGTCAGTCATCACATGCTGCTGGTTCTGAAGAGCAACACTAACCTGGAACAACAGGTACGTTTAATCTGACTCAGAACACATCTTCACACAGGAGTCTGTAATTAGTGTTTTACATTATTACTGAGTGACCGAAGATGAACACAGACAGACAGTAACATGTCTGTTAGAAATCTCCATACTCACATACTTATTCAAAAGGTCTATTAAGATGTAAAAAGATACTTACTGTATTTAGGATATACCACCATACAAGAGTTTAAAAAAGCTCTATTAGTCATGTCCAGATTAACCTCCTGACAGAGCTGATTTATCGTTTAAGTCATATTCTAAGAAAAATACCAAAAAGTCCTTCTTCAACATCAGGACCATAGGATGGAGGCGTTCACATGGGACTCATTAATCAGAATATGTAGAGCCAGATGATGTGAAGTAAACCTGGCTGATAATCCAGCCTAGGTTAGCTTTGTGAATTTTGGTTTGTTGATATTTTAAAGCAACATCACAAAGAGTTTCTTTTTTTCCTCTTCACATAATAATATTTTTTATGTGATTATGACATATTTTTCTCGTTATTACTACACACTAAATATAAAATTTTTACAAGAAACTTTCCTTTTTATAACAAGGTATCTTTTATTTTGTTATATCACGCCACTTTCTCATTATTTCACAAATGCACCTCGTTAAAACAAGACAGATACGTTTACAAAAAGATCATCTCGACCCTTAAAGTCTGACTGGTTTACTTGGTTTGTTTGGATAAATACATACAAATACTCTTCATCATTCATCATGACCTCTCTGCAGCAATAACTGGTTTGCATATTATTATCATTTTAATTATTATATCTTTTTATTTGCCTTAGATTATTATTGTTATTTTATTTTTGTTTTGGTATTAGTTTGAATGTACACATCGTGGTATCTTTATTTTAATCCTTGTTTATTGGGTTTTTCAGAGCAAAAAATTAAAACGGTTACAATCAAAATTGTTTTTATATAAACATAGAAAATTGTAAAGCATCATGGACAAGAGATAAAAATCAAACAGGTTCAAATACAAAAATCCCCATAGATGACTCGACCAGAAAAAAAGCGAACATCTAAACAAATCACACAAGGACAAAAAAGAAATAGAGAGAGAAATAAAAAAGAAAAACCCAACAGACAAACCTAACAAACTCTGACAAGACAGTTAACAAAACCCAAACCCGAACCCCACCGCCTGCCGCCACACCACCCAAAAAGCATCACAAAGATTGCAATATTTTTGACATGTTGCAAAAAGGGCCCCAAATCTTTACAAAGTTATTAGAAGTACCCTGTAATGTAGCCTAAAATCTTCCAACTTAAAAAAGTAGAGGAATCTTTTATTGCATTGTGGTATCTTTTGTCTGTAAACATTTTCCCTCCTTCTCTCTGTGTATTTCAAGTCTCTACAGTCTGTCTCTAGTTTTATTTCATGCTTGGGATGAAACAAGTCAAAGTATCATCCATCCTTTATTTATACCTGCTCACCATGTGCAGGGTCTGTTTCAGCTCGGTACACCTGGACAGGTTGGCAGTCAGTCACAGGCCAGACACATATAGAAGTACTGAATGGGAATGAGACACATTATTGTGATTCTATGAAAATAAACCTTCACGTAGTACAAATTTCATTTTTGCTAATAATCACAGATATTTCTGATAAACCAAGTGACAGACGTGTTTTACCTCAGACTGTTCTCTCCTGGCTCAGATGGATGTTCTCCAGGAGGAGGCGCTGCTGAGGCAGCAGGACGTCCAGACTGACACGTTACTGCTGGCTGGGCTGCAGAAGAAAATCAGACCTCTACTTCAACAGAGCAACAACCACGAACACATCGTCTCCACAGCTCAGGTCAGTACAAGTTTCATCCTTACTGTCACTTTTCTTACTGTCTCTGATCAACTCTATTTATTTACATAATCACAAAAACAGAAGTCATTGATTCAGGATCTGCAGGCCTCAGTGTCAGCGCAGCATGAATAAACATGTCACCTCTCCGTCTGCCGGTATGATCAGAGGACTCTGAGCAAGCAGGAGGACGTCCTGTCCACCGTCCAGCTGGAAATCCAGCAGGAGTCTCGAGGACTTGGTTCTGGTCTGGAGTTAGAGCAGCTCAGAAGCTCTCTGGATGCTGTGATCCAGGAAGTGTCGTCAGCTGAGGCCCTCAGAGAGCACCTGGGTAACGAAACCTGCATCTTTATATCTATAAACCTGCTTCAGACTTACATTCAGCTGCAGGAGTGAAGGTTACTGTTTTTCTTCTGGACAAGATGAGCAGTAAATACACTTCAACACCGATGTTTTCTTCTTTCAGGAACTTTGGAGGAGAATCTGAAGCGTCACTCAGGTCTCCTGGATGTCCATGCCGCTCAGCTCAGCCGTAACATGCAGCACCTGCAGGAGCTCGAGGCGACGTCCTACGACGGCAAACTGATCTGGAAGATCCAGGATTTTAGGAAAAAGCAGGAAGCTGAGGCCAAAGGTCAGTCACCGTGCCTGAGCAGCGTGCCGTTCCACACCGGGCGCTGTGGCTACAAAATGGCCATCAAAGCTTATCTGAACGGGGATGGCGAAGGCAGAGGGACTCACCTGTCCCTTTACGTTGTGCTGATGCCGGGAGACTTCGACGCTCTGCTGCCGTGGCCTTTCAAACAAACCGTGTGTCTGTCTGTTCTGGATCAAAGCGGTGCCGGAAACCATCGCAGTCTCAGCTTCAGACCTGACCCAACATCCAAAAGCTTCCAACGACCCGCCGCCGACGGCAACGTCGCTGTCGGGTTTTCATGCTTCATCCCCCTCAACAAGCTAGAAACTCCTCAAAATGCTGCTTACGTCATCGACGACACAATGTTCGTCAAAGTGAAGGTGGATATGGCAGGTTTAGATCAACTGTAAGTTTTCTCCCATCACTTGTAGGATTTTAATTTTACTTTGGCACCGCACAGACTGCTCCAGTTTTCAATGAGACTGTTTTCAGCAAAATATGCAATCAGATTAATGTGAAAGATGCTTTAAAACATTGTGGCTTTTAGCTTCAGGATCAACTCAGGGATTATTTGTCTTTGTTCCTTTGGTACGAGGTCATGATGTAAAGTTAAAGTTACAAAGACAAAACTGTTCTCCTTCCTCTTTGGTATCATTCACACTGTATCCTGTTGTTGCAGCTCTGCACTGAAGCTATTTGATGAAATATTTAAACCACAGACTTCATGTTTTACAGCTGCATCAGTCCATAAGATGGAAATATTCCACACACATTTACCCAAAATTCATCCTGACGGATTTGTTGTGTTTGGAGTCTTTGAGATCTTGTACATTTGTACAAACAGCATGAGTTCATAAAGGTGGAGTCACACATGGGTTCAGTCTGTAGCAGTGACACTGACATGGAAGGATTTCTGATCATCTGCTTTGACAATTTCAATAATAATATGAACAGAAATGTTTTTAAGCTATTACAAATGATGTAGCGTGTCTTAAAACAACAGTCAGGAGCCCAAATGAACAGTGAAACCTGTTTTTCTTGCTGTAATCATTCTTCCTTACTGCACTTACAATGGAAGTGATGGAGGACAAAATCCACAGTCCTCCTTCTGTGCAAAAATGTATTTAAAAGTTTATCTGAAGCTAATATGAAGCTTCATCGTCCAAATAAGTCAAATCAAGTAGATATCTTTCAACGTTACAGTCTTTTTAGTCCCTCTTTTTGTTACTATACTTCCACTGCAGCTCAACAGGGAAACACAAAGAGGGAATTTGATGCTAAAAAGACTGTAAATGTGTCAGATATCCACATGATATGACTAACTCAGACTGCTGAAGCCTCATATAAGCTTCACAGAGACTTTCAAATGCATTTCATATGGGCACCTGACTGTTGTTGAAAGAAACACCTGAAAAATTGTGAACCTGTCCTTTAAGGTCAAAAAGGTGTAGACTGTTTTAATTTAAATGGTTTTTAAAGGGGCTGTAGTGTCAGTGTGCAGGGCTGGGTAGGTTTGGTCGGACTACAAAACAACAACAAGATAATCAAAAGTTAATTTCCGTCAATGTGCACAGAGCAAAACTTCGGTCAGTAGAAAGAATAAAAACATGATTTTGACAGAGCGCCTGTAAGAACTGATCAATTAAATTTGCTTAAAGTAAACAAGATAAAAGAGCAGAATTATTAACGTTGGTTTATTGTGTTATTTCATTAATAATCTTGTTACCTCATTAGACCTGTTCCCACAAAATGTGTGATTTCACTCAAGTATAACAGTAGAAAGATGCTTGGACACCCTCTGAATTCTGTTTTGAGCATTGATACTGCTAATTTACGGTGACTATAATCAATATCATGGACATAATCCACAGTCTTATCTATCAGTGTGTAATGTGTTGGTCGTGGCTTGTAGTAATGAACCTACAGAGAATTATCAGAATGATAATATTGCTCCATAACTGCTGGATGTGGAAATAAGCAACTGTTGGCTAACAAGTTCAACATGTCAACATAAAATCTGCTGATGTGTCAGAGTTGTGCTCACTACTTGTTTTTCATGAAACTAGCAGACAAAACATCAGTTAATGCAGGTTTAAACAAAGAATCAGGATGCATCTAATGATTTATTGATAAACTAACTAAAAATAGAAAATAAACTCCTGTAACGTTCTCTCAGCAGTGTATTTAATGTCCAGTTCAGTCTCTCAGTGTCACTCAGGTGGTGTTTGCTGTTCAGATGTTTGATCACAGCACTTTCAGCGTCTTCAGTTTGTACCGTTCGTCCTTCTGGAGCTCAGACAGCAGCCTCAGACCTGATTCTCCTAGATGACTCTTGTTCAGCTCCAGCTCTCTGAGGTGAGAAGGGTTGGACCTCAGAGCCGAGGCCAGAGACACACAGCTGCTCTCTGTGCACTCTGATAACCTGAGAGACAAACACATTGTTTTAACACCACAGTAACAGAAATCATAACTTGCTTTCAGGCTGTCAGGTGTCTGCTGGAATCATGTATGTGGAAACCTAATTTAATGGCTAGGCTGACTACAAACACACTGTAGAACATGGAGGAGGATGTAGGCACAGCTTGGTTCCTTTGCTAAGCTGCTGCGTCCACATAGAGACAATAATTGACTGTAATATTCTGAAGATTCCATATTTTGATTATTTACTTTATGCTTTGAAATATATTATTTTCTTCATTGGAGACCATTTATCTGCCATTTCTACAGTGAAATTTTATTCATTTGACCTGTCATGCTGTGTAGTGTTTAACATGATTCCAAAAGACCATAATGTCTTAGTGACCTCACCTCTTTAACTCACATTATTAACTTGATGTTTTGGTCCTCAGACCATCAGGTAAAAACTTTTTCCCAAAATCACATATAATAACAATATTATAATAGCTTTCATATTAACTTTATTTATATTGCACTTTTCAAAAACAGGGTTACAAAGTGCTGTACCTACATAAAATAGAGTTCATGACACAATGCAATATATATATATATATATATATATATATATATATATATATATATATATATATATATATATATATAGTTTGACGTCAGAGTAAACTAAACTTATAAATTACATTCATTAATGTAATGTAATAAGCTGGCTCCCAGTAAAGAAAGAATTACAGACAATTGTTTTAACTTTGATGTAAAAAATAAAAAACAAAAAACATCTGAGAAGTGTCACCTGAGTATCTCCAGTCTACACTGGTGATTGCTCAGCCAATCAGAGAGCAGCTCCACTCCCTGGTCCATCAGCCGGTTGTAGCTGAGGTCGAGATCTCTGAGAGCAGAGGAGCCTCTGAGTGCAGAGGTTAAAGACCGGCAGCCGCCTGCCGTTAATGTGCAGCATCTCAGGCTGGAACAAGACATTTAAAAAGAGTTTTCAGTTTCTGTGGACATGTCTGAAAGATTCCCTCATGAAACAAAAATATTATTCAAAAGTTTGAGTTTGAGAAACGGGACTACAACGGAGATAACAGCAGATTTTTTTCATTTTTATAGATTTTTTCTTCACCAAATTAGATAAATGTTTATGAGCTTTATCTCCCAAGTTTTTTTGAGAGTTAGTCTGTGTGAACACAGACTTCTCCAAAGGGTGAAGCCTTATGATTTTTGTGACTCCATGACTTTTACTTGAGCACCACCCTCAGGATATTAAAAAAAAAAAAAAGATTTAAAAAAATATGTGATAACCAGTCCCTCCAGGAAATTGTGATTTTGAGATTGCAAGTTCAAAAAATATTTACAAGATTTTTTTAAATTTATTTTTCCGATTGTCAATTTTGCTAAATTACAGCAATTTTTCTGCATGAAACGTCCAAATCAACAGCGGCTTGTGATTTGGACCAATCGTGGTGTTTGGTGTGGTGGTAACTGATGTCATTCAGGTGGAAGATGGACAAATCTCACCCGCCAACAAAACAAAAAACATTTCCCAAATGTTTCCAAATGTTTCCAAATGAGGTTTGATTCAGTTAGTCAGAAGAGTACAAGCTGATGTTGTTCAGACAGCAAAGATGGACAAAATCTACCTCAAACATAAACATGAAACTAGATTTTTATGTTGCCGGATTTATTTTAATGGCATTATTGACTGATTTTATTTGGTGCTAATGTTGAAAGTTTATTTAATAAAGGTTATGAAATGAAACTCAAGTACAGTATTTTTTTTATTTTTATATAACTTGGAGTCCATGGTTCTCATGTTCAGAAAATACATAAAACATTAGAACTGAAATATAGTTGTTTCTGTGATATGCAGGATGTTTTTTTATCCAAGGAAGTCATTACATATGACTATTCAGTGGTAGTAGTTTTTTTAAAAATCGCATTATTTTCCTTTGCTTACAATTTTTCCAAATTCATGCAATTTTACAACAAAAAGAGCACATAAAACATCACAAATTGTATCATAATTTTTGAGAAAAGACGATGCAAAATCAAATATTTTTGGCGACAAAATCACAAAAAACTGCAAAATCCTGGCGGGAGTGTGTAATGTAATTATGTGATAATGACTCACTTCAGTGTCTCCAGTCGGCAAAGAGACTCTGTCAAGAACTCAGAAAGGAGTTGAACGCCGTGGTCTCGGAGGTCATTTCTTGCCAGATCCAGAACCCTCAGGTGGGCGGGGTTTGACCTTAGACTGGAAGCCAGAGCAGCACAGCCGCTGTCTGTGATCCGACAACCAGCCAGTCTGTTGGGGAAAATATAGGTGGTTAGATGGTTACATACAGTGCCAGACCCCTGTACATGCAAACCTGCCCACTGCCCTGACCCAGTGACTCCACATACAAACCAGTAAGTCATCATTTCTGATCTGACCAATCAGTCAGTGCTGAGGTGTTTTAAAGTCATCCTTGTTTTGCAGCCAAACATAATGTCAATGCATTTTTTCAATGTTAGTAGTTTTTTATTATTAAAAAGAAGAAAGGTCATCTGATGGATTACCTGAGCTCTAGACTAACTGAGCGACCACAGACATACAGTTCATATAACTGCAGTACGGCCTGGTTCAGCAGCCGATCTATGAAACTTCAAGTTCTAATTTAAATAAATGTCTGTTAAGTCACTATCTATCACCGAATGAAGTAACACAATGGTGATTGAGCCTATGGCCTGCTGATGAAAGCTCTTGCATTTGCAATATTATGATTATTATGAACCGGGCGTTGGCGGAGACTTTCCCGCCATGCATTCAAATCAGTGGAGCTGACGCAACAGACTCACTCTGCATTCGCTTGTGTGTGAAGCGGCTTATCTTTTAAAAGCTTACTCTTATTGGCTTTTTACTGGCAAGGCTTTTATTGCCTGTACAGTAAGTGTCTCTCCTGTGCTGCGCTGTGTACAACACACACGCGGAGGGCTGAGCCCCGCCCCTCGCCACTCCTCACAGCAGAGGAGAGGAGACAAAGCAGTGCAGCCATAAATGACATTAAAACGATCATCTCTGCTGCCTTTTGCTCTCATTTATAGTTGCGCTCTATCCTCTCCTCTCCACTCAACCCGTGTTTCAGCGCAGACTCCTTGTGTGTGTGTGCTGCACACACAGCAGAGAAGAGGACACTGAACCAGATACCAGGAAGTACTTGAGTTGATGGCAACTACATTTGTTACGTTACTGTGAGTGCAATAAAAGCTTTGCGAGTAAAAAGCCAATAACAGTCATTTATTAATGTTATCTACGCAAAAGAACAACACACCTGCAATTACCACTTATCACCATATGGTGCTGCAAATGTCTTCTGACCCCTTGCATGTTTTAAACTGAGAATACAAAATTCTGCCCTCCGAAAGAGTCCCTCAGTTTAAACCCTTATACATCAGTCTATCAAGCTGCTTAACCAAGATGATTGTACTGTTAACTGAGATCTGAATCCAGAGATATGATGTGATATGATTGATTGTTATGACTGTTAGATTTGTTATGTCAGGCTGTAAAAAGTTTCATATGTGTAATTGTATGTTTGATCTGTGTGTCAATCTCTTAAACAGAACTGCGTAGTGAATGAATTTCACTGTAAGCCAACTATAAAGTCATATCGTTTCATATATTCACGCTGAGTTTTGTCTTTGACGACTGTCTCACCTCAGTGTTTCCATTTTGCAGTTTGGATCCTTCAGCAGAGACGCGAGCTCCATCACTCCGGCATCTTCCAGTATGTTCGCTCCAAGATCCAACTCCCTCAGCTTGGACGGATTTGAAGCCAAAGCTGAGGCCAGAGCTGCTGCACACTCCTTTTGTAGGTTTGTGTTGGAAAGCCTTTACAAAAAATAAAATAAAAATGTCAGTCTCCTTATTCAAAGTCCCAGATGTTGTTTAGTTTTATTCACTCAACACGGTGTGTGGTCCCTGTCAATACTAACTCCATCGGTGGTTGGGCAGGGGTTCTACCTCCATGATGTGGTGTCTCCTGCTGCTTCTCTTCACCTGCCACTAAGGAGCTCCATGCAGGTGTAACAAACAGGAAGTTTACACTTTCCTTCTAAAATTCCATGCACCTACATGCAGGACCAACCATAGGAGTCCCTTTTGGTGCAACAAGAACAATCATTCTCAAAAGCTTTCAGCCTGTGAATGTCTGACCAAGCATTCATATACATATACATAAACATTTATATGCCACTAAATTGTATTCCCAATTACATTTTGCAGGCACTGTAATGCTTTGGCAAGTTGCAAAAATTTTGATGCTGAACATACAAGTGACATGTTCACAGACAACCTAGTTCTTCTGATCTTGCAGCACAATATCAGCTAGTGGAAACTACAGCAGTATGAAAGTGTCTGTAGTTGTGTTCATACGCTGGCAGCATTTGGTTAGAGTCAGAGAAAGATCATAGTCTCTGTTAAATACAGAAAAAGGCCATCAGGGACTTGAAGCTCAACATGTTTATGAACATTTTAGTGAAACCACGATCTTTCACTAACCTGAACCAAAGTGCTTTTGTTGTCTAAACCTGAACACACACAGGACTCAGGATGTGAATCCGGATTCTGCTGTCAGAGTCCTGCATCTTGTAGCCCCCCATCCATCCCGACCTCCTCCCTCCCACTGATATATAAAATGTAGCTTCATTCGTTCCACGAAACCTTACTGTGCACTTCATCCAGGCAGAGATTATGTTTGATAATGGAACGTAATTACAAATATTCAGTAGTATATTAAAGTAATTTGTAGGAGACGGGGTCGCAGAAATGACACCACAGGTCTCTTGCTGCAGGAAACTAAACTTTTTCAGTGGCTGCATAACAAAAACTAGAAGATTTAATTGTTCTTTCAGTTTAATGTTTAGCATAGTGTAGAACTTTATAATGTTAAATACACAAAAAGAGAAAATTGATATATAAGGTGCCATCTCTTTCTGTCAAATACAGAGATAAGCCAGGATGTGTTTAGCTTAGCTAGTTTAGCTTAGCACAAAGCCTAGAAGCAAGGGGAAACTGCTAGCCTAGCTCCATCGAAACTAAAGAAGAGTAAGCCTTCTAAGAACTCCAAACCTATCTTATTTACATTTTATATCTTGTTAGCTAACAGGCTAGTCAGCAGTCCATCCTGCAGCCAGTTGGGGTTCTGACAAACCCACTATCAGTTCAGGACAAATTCAGGTCAACAAATAGCTGCAACAGCTTAGAGCTGGGTGCTATATTTCTTCCACTATTGAAAGGCTAGCAGTTTCTCTCAGTTTTTATGCTAAACTAGGCTAAGTGTCATGGACCTATCTCTGTATTCAACACAGAAAGGAAATTGATAGTCAAAGTCAAATAGTGATTGTGATCTTATCATCTGACTCTGGGCAAAACAGTAAGACAGAGAATTTCCTAAAATGCTGAATTGTCATTAAACCTTTACGCTGAATGAATTTGAAGACTGGTTTGAGTCTCACCTTTGCAAAAGCTTACCATAGTCTCTCCAGCTGGCAGTCAGGATGCTTCAGAAAGCCACAGAGCTGAGCAACTGCCTGTCCTCCAAAACTGTTCCTGCTCAGATCCAGGTTTTTCAGGTGAGAAGGGTTTGAGCTGAGAGCCAAAGCCAGAGATTTGCATCCGTCCTCTGTAATGCCACACGCACATAACCTGCAGACAGGATAAAATAGGTGGCCCTCAGATGTGCTGTGGATATTCATGGTTCCGTCACTTTGGTGACCCACTGGTGTTCCTTTGCAACATTAGAGCAAAATGTTTACTTATACACAAGAATCTTACTGGCAGATTGCCTGATTTCATTCCAGCTTCATTAGATATGAACAAACCTATGATCTTCCCTCTAGCGCCACCCTCAGGACAAACTTTACACCGTAGTTCCACTACAGGTAAGACTCTAAGGCTGTGTTCACCTTACAGGCCTTTATGCTCAATTCTGAGATTTAGTCAGATCTATCTTTTTGTATAGATATTTCATGTTTGTAAGTGACATGCACCCTGCTTCGGTCTGAGCACTGCTGAGGGGGTAGTGTAAGTCTGCAGTTAGACCATTCTCATTAACCCCCGTCACTGTTGTTGCTTGCCTCCATGCTTATTTTTGCTGGGCTTAGAGGTGCAGACACTGAATGATGATGACAGGTGATATGCGCAGAGAAGAGAGATGTTAAAAAAACACATGAAGTCCAGTCTGAGCGTTCTAACAGTAGTCGCACGGCCAGAGATCAGATATGAATTAGATCTAGGACCAAATATGCAAGCGGCCCAGATCTGATATGAAAACATCTAATTTGGTTTGTTCACGCTTCTGTGAAAAAAATCAGATCTGAGTCGCAAAAAAATTAGGCAAAAGGATTTGGGCCTTTTCAGCATGTATTGTGAACGTAGTTTAAGAGTAGAATAATCATCAGGATGTTGTTAACATTTTACCTCAGTGTTTCCAAAGAGCATTTGTTGAGAACTTCTGAAAGCACTTTCAGTCCTCCACTATGAAACTTATTGTAGCTGAGATCCAGTTCTTTCAGGTGGGAGGAGTTGGAAGACAGACCAGTTGCCAAAGATTGACATCCTTTTGTTGTGATGCTACAGTCTTTCAAACTACACAAAAAGAAACAATATAAGTGTTATAGTTGCCTAACACCAGTGCCACATTTTTGTCAGTTCCGAACTTTTTTGAAACTGGAGGAAGATATATTATTTGGTCATCATGGTCATGTGGTAATGGAGAACTGAATATAAACAATAAAGCAGAACTGTAGAGAACAGTACACATAGTTTAACTAAAAAGAAGCCCCAGATGAATCAAGAAAGAAGAATTTAATTCAAAGAATAAAGCTCTTCAGATTGGTACTTTTTCCACCTGAACATCTAGCTATAGACAATTAAAACCACTGAAAATGTTTATAGTTTTTGGTACCAAATGCAATTAAAATACTGAAGGCATTGCCTGGTTAAGCTTCCTTCATAAGCAAAATTTTCCATCAACCCTCTTTGTTTTTTAATGTTGTTTTAATACCCCTTTTATATTTCTGTCTCCAGTAAACAAGATGTAATACAGCCTGTCAATTAAAGGTACAGCAGTTGGTGGAGTAGATGGAAGGTGGACTTTTTCTCTTTATCTTTTCTCTCTCTTGTTGTAGCTAGACTAACAGCATCCATTGCTTCAAGTCTTTGTGCTAAACTAGACATAACAACTCTTGGGCTGAGGAGAGGATTTTAGTTTAAAACCTGTTTGAATATGGAAAATGTACATGATCACCACTAGATATGAGATATGAGATATTTGAAGGGAAACATCTATTGTATTTTCACAGCAATAGATACTGCATCTACTCATTGAAAGAAAAGAG
The DNA here is from genome assembly GCF_963924715.1 of Thunnus thynnus. Classification (NCBI taxonomy): domain Eukaryota; kingdom Metazoa; phylum Chordata; class Actinopteri; order Scombriformes; family Scombridae; genus Thunnus; species Thunnus thynnus. The sequence continues at coordinate 38,047,838 of NC_089519.1, forward strand.
AATTATTCCCACTTTGAGTGTCCCACAGCCCTTATTACTCGTACTGTATTATAAATCCCCCAACATACAGATGTCATCACTTTTTTCCAGGAGATCCTGTAGAAGCAGTTTTATGATGAAAATATATTCATCATATGCCATTAAAGCTTATCTAAAATACTTTTCAGTAAAATGCTAACAACTGCAGTTGAGATGTCTTTTCTGTTTCGTGCTGTTAGCAGATGCTAACAATGAAATTCAACTTTTTAAAAAAAGGAAAGTGTATGCCTAATGTCAGACTCAGACTACACAATATTTTTGTCTGATAAGACTTTACAATGTCAAATTAAGCATCTATAGTGTTTACATAAATGTTAACATAAAGTCTTGCTGTGACCTGGCTGAGAAACATGCGAGACTACACATTGTTACCCAACCAATCATCAATCTGGCTGTTGCCATAGCACCACAAATCTTTCCTCAGAGTTTCACTCGCAGCATGAGCTGCATCAACATGATTCCTCTTTTGCTTTGGTATGTTTATAGTTGTGCGCAAAAGAGCGTTCTGTGCATCTATTGGTCAACATCACAGAACACAATGTATAAGTTGTCTGACAGGAATTACCTCAGCTTTTGGAGAGAGAAGGTAAAAAAATTCTGACATCTTTTTGTTGCGACGTCGTGAGGCATCTCAGATGCGGCTTTGGTTGTTGTCCACTGTGATACAGTAAGCCGGATGAAACGGTTGTTGCACTGGGTCGAGCTATTATCAGGCTGATATCATGTAGTCTGAACCTGGCTTTGCTCCATGAAATGTGTTTTTCTTACATAAATTCTGAGTGGCATGGGACCAACCAGCAACTGCTAAAGACGGAGCTGATATCCATTAGCTTGGTGCTAGTGTTATGTTTCTTTTACATTATCATGTGTTTGAGATTTGTATGAAATTATGCATTTCTTCTGATTACAGTGACAGAAATCAGGAGTTTGATGATTCAAAGTAATTCCTGCTGATTTAATGAGTGACTCCACACAAACAGCACTTTCACATCCAGACTGAGGTCGGACAGAAGCTACGTTCATGTACTTTCAAAGCCTGCGTCACAACCAATTTCACACTTTTGTTTTAAGACTGAAGAACTTCCACATTCACACAGATGACCTTCATCTGTCTACCACTTTCACTAGTAGTAGAAATGTCTACACTTCTACTCTGAGACCACAGGGATGAGAGAGACACATAAATCAGCTGCTGCATTCATCTATATACTGTGCAGCACCTAAACTTTGGTGCCTGGATGTGCAAAGATCATTTTACCTGAGTCTCTGGAGTTTGCAGTTGGGATTTTTGAGGCCATCAGAGAGAAGCTTTATTCCTGAATCCTGCAGTTGATTACTGCTCAGCTCAAGCTCCTCCAGACTAGAAGACTTAAAGCTGAGAACTGATGAAATAAACTCACAGCATCTATCAGTGAGGTTACAGTCACCCAACCTGAAGTGAAAAACAAAATGACTGTTAACATCTTGTAAACATTCTCCTCTGAGCATTTGGGTATGTTGAAGCCAAATACTTACAAAGCTTTCTTTGATGCTTTGAGCACTGGCAGCATCCTCTCCAGAACTTCATTTGACTTGTAGTATTTCTTCAGGTCAAACACATCGAGGTCTTCATTAGAAACAAGCAATATAAAGGCCAAAGCTGACCAATGTGCAGGTGAAATTTTACTAACATCTCCTGAGCTCTGGTACTTTTGGACTTGCTCTACTAGAGACTGGTCACCAAGTTCATTTAAACACTGGAAAAGATTGATGCTCTTGTCGGTATAGGACAGTTTCTTGATCTTCTCGTGAATGTAGGTGATTGTCTCCTGGTTGTTCAATGGACTTCTTACATTAAATCCAAACCCCTTCTGAAGAAGGCTCTGATTCTTGTCCTGTGACAGACCAAGCAGGAAGCGCAGAAACAAGTCCCATTGTCCGTGATCACTGGCTAAAGCCATATCCACTGCGCTCTTGTGGAGGAGGACGATAAGGCTTTCTCCTTTCTCTGATCTCACTTTAACCTTTGACTGGCTGGGAAGCAGATTTTGTCCACTCTCTATGAAGGTCTCCAATACATACAGAGCTGCAAGAAACTCCTGCACACTTAAATGTACAAAAGAGTAAACCTCCTGTTTGTGAAGACCTGATTCTCTCCTTATGATCTGTGTACAAACTCCTGAGTAAACTGCAGCTTCTTTCAGATCAATTTGGCACTCCTTCAGATCTTTTTCATAGAAGATTATGTTGCCCTTCTGTAGCTGTTCAAATGCCAGCTTTCCCAATTTCATGATCACATCTTTATCCCTTTCTTTCTTTCTTTCTTTGTCTGTTTCAACCTCCTGATAATCCTTCTCGTTTTTCCGCGTTGTTTGGATGATCAGGAAGTGTGTGTACATTTCAGTCACAGTCTTGGGTAACTCACTTTCATGAGTTCCTGTGAGGAGACTCTGGAGAGCTGTGGCTGAAATCCAACAGAACATTGGGATGTGGCACATGATGTACAGAGTTCTCATCGGCTTTGACTGAAGATGATCGGAGATCTTTTGAGCCACATCCTGGTCACTGATTTTCTTTAGAAAGTACTCCTCCTTCTGCTCATCATTGAAGCCTCGTACCTCGGTCACCCTGTCGATGCACTCAGGAGGAATCTTACTGGCTGCGGCCGGTCTACTTGTGATCCAGATTGAGGCTTTGTGAAGCAGTTTTCCTGCAATTAAGTTGGTCAGTAAGACGTCTACTGTTGTAGTTTTTTTAACGCTTCGGCACATCTCATTTTTCTCAAAGTTCAGAGGGAATTTGCCTTCATCCAGGCCATCGAAGATGAACAAAACACTAGAACTGTTGTAGTCTGAAGGTTCCAAATCCTTCACTTCTTCAAAATAGTGACCTATTAAATCCATGAGACTATAATCTTTGTCTTTTATTAAATTCAAGTCTCTGAATGTGAATGGAAATATGAGCTGAAAGCTTTGGTTGGCTTTTCCAACAGCCCAGTCCTGAGTGAATTTCTGCACAGCAACAGATTTTCCAATGCCAGCAATTCCCTTCGTCAGAACTCTCTGAGGAGGCTTCTCTTCGTTTGGCAAAGTTTTCAAAATGTCATTGAGTTGGATTTTCTTCTCCTCACTCACACACCTTCTACATTCTAATTCAATCACTTCATGTTCACTGTTAACCTCCCCACTGCCTCCCTCTGTGATGTACAGCTCTGTATAGAGCTTGTTTAAAGGAGTTGATGATCCATCTTCCTTTGTTACTTGTAACAGATTCTTTGTTGAATTTTCAAGGTAAGATTTTAGTTCATCTTGGCACCTTTGGATGTTTTCTGAAAGATAATAAAAATATAGTTACATGAAAATTTATTTACTCATATTCTTCCAAGTTAGCAAATATGTATCTGTGCATGTGTGTGCTATTTTTCAGACCAACTCAAAACAAAAACCCAAGAACCAGATGTGAACCACACCGGGTCCAGACTTGAGAGTGCCTTGGATTTGGATCTGGTTAAAGGATAGGATCAGGTTTTTTCAAGTCTATCTTAATACAATATTGATGCGTCATTATGTATGTGGGAATGGGTTTTGCTCACTGCAACAATTCCTACTTGCCATACTGACCCTTAATTCTCTCTGAATGTTACTACAATGTAAGAAAAGGGGATTCAAATCCACAGCCCTTGTTCCAAAGTTCAGCTTATGCCAATATGATGCTTCAGCAGTCTTAGATAAATCGAATCAGTATCTTCTAAAGTCACAGTCTGTTTAGTACAAAATTCCCTCTTTGTGTACCCACTGAGTAAAGTTCTTCGCTGATCTGTGGTGGAGACATAAATTTAGGTTGTGGTGTGCAAGTCTGTTGATGTTCTCTGGCTTTTACTACTCAAAACATGCTCAGAGTGATTTGTTTCTTTGCAGATTTGATAGCTGGATTATTTTTGCAGTCTACATTTTTAGACATTAATATTTTGACAGCTCCAACTCTTTGAGTGTTTTGCGGTCAATCTCCAGCTGTTCTTGTCCTCAAGACCACCTTGACCTGCTCCTGCCTCTGTGCCTGACATAGAATATCGTTAGCATCTGTGTTTATCTGATGTGTTGTGAAAAAAACAAGCAATGGGAAAATACATTGGGATCTTCTTCGAGAGGTCCTGAAAGGACAAAAGTGTAAGATGAATTTTTGATTGAACCCAAAAGGACTACAGAATGATGCTTTCTGGTTGAACAAATGATAATCAAATATAAAAAATAAATCTGACTCATTTAGGATCAATATACCAACAAGAGTGCCCTCATGCGAGTAGGCTATTGAGATTAAGATTTATGAGATTTAATCAGAAATCAAAACATTATGTGAAGTACAAGATGGATGTTTGACAGGGAAGACAAGAAAATAGGTGATGGTCATGGAAACGCCTGTCAAATCAGAAATATGATGAAATCTGAAGGAGAGCCTTGTGTCTTTTGTGTCTACAACTCTATACTTGAATTTTTCATTTGAAGAACTGAGAGATTTCATGACAGGAAACATGCAGTAAAGTGATTTTCTGTAATTTTACCTTTGGTTTTGGGAGAAACAACATTAGTCTCGTCTGTCCTGGCAGGAGCTTGGACTGAAACAGAAACATGCAACATCTCTTGAGAAAAGCAAAATAATTAAAGGTATTATGGTGGTTATATTTTAGGCAACTGTATAGTGAAATTAAGTATTTATTTGACTTATAAATTCAGGAGAAACATTTACCATATGTGTTGACAGTTAGATCCCCTTTAACATTAGAACCGCTTAACTGAAGTTGGCTGACAACACATCCATTCTGGGCGCTGATTGTTGTGCTTCCTGTGTCTTTCTGAGTTGTAGCTGAATGGGAACAGACAAAATTATCAGGAAACAGGAACCAGAACTCAATTTCCTTTCGTCAACACCTGGACTGTGTAGCAGGAGTTCAGATATTATGTTTTATTAGACCTCATCTAGGAAAGACCTAAAAGATCATGAGCAAAGAAATCTTGGTAAAAATTTGGTATATGGGACTGACACATTTAAATTGAAATTTACCAGACAGCATTTGTTGAACAGTTGTTGACCCTCAGAAGCAAGAATGTAAAAATGTTAAAAAAAAAAAAAAACATGTTAAAAACCAAAAGGTGACCTCAGTAGAAAAACTGTTCACTCCCTGTCTCTGCATTTTTGCTGCAAAATCAATTAATTGCTAAAATTAGCAATATTAAATTAAAATAAATGAGTTTTGAAGTATCAAAACTCTGTTTATAGGAGTGAAGTCATCTTAAAGATGTCTAATTTCTTTTCTTTTCTTTCAGGAGTTTTTTGTCTGTACAACTGCAATAACATTTTTAAGAAATACTGTAAGGCCCCTACAAGAATCACCACCTTAACATGGTGGAGGGGTTTGTGTACCCCCATGACCCTGGTAGCTGCGTTGTCAGGGGCAACAGCTACATATACATCTTTTCTGTTTGCAAAGACCAAATTAGTGGGAGGACCAGGGGTCCATGTACCCTCCATCCAAAGCTGTGTTCAACTTGTTTGATAACAGGATAAACAAACATACAATGCATTGTGTGCCTGATCACAAAAATCAAATGCCTGTCCTATTGATTTTCTCTATACATACATATATACATGCACATATATACATATATATAACAAATATAGAGTTATATGCAGTGATCTCCCTCGCATGTTAATGGCAGGTGTAAACAGGGCCTTAGTGACAAAGAGAAGGAGGACTCCTGTTAAGGACCATCTGTGTTCACAAAATATACCTGCTGTTGTACACTTATGACATTAATAATAATCATCAACAAACCAGCTGTACAGATATTCAAAAAACACGTTTTATCTACTTTCTTATTGTTGTTTTTTAATGTTTGTATCTTGCTGTATATTATTGTTGGGTATTTTATTCAATTTAACTGCTGTATAAAGCTTTTTTTTATGATTGTCAACCAATAGAATCATCAGGCACCACACAGAACAGACAGCAAAGCCCTTTTCAGTCAAACTAATTTTTTAAACAGAGGTGAAGAAACATCTGTCTGACAGTCTCAACAAACACTGAACACTAAAGCTTCAGAAACTTAAGGTAAAGAAGTGTATTGCAGAACTACTGTATGTGACTGCATTAGACTGCGTTCATGTTATTGTGTCCATCTCCTGTACAGTATCTAACCTGCAGGTGTAAAGAAATGGAGCAAGATCAGAGAACAGACTATGTAAGCTTTTAAACTGTCTGCTAGCTTTGGATCTGAAGAGGAAATGGACTTTTGCGCTGCTCAAACTGCTACGGAAGAGGAAACTCTAAACTGCAGACTAACCACAGAGGAAACCTGCTGCTGAGTCACAGTTTGTGTTTTGTTCACTTTTAAACCTTTCAGAGTTGACACAATTTTTATCAGAAGTCATAACAGCTGACTGGTAAATGAGAAGGCTGTTTGGACCAAGCAGGTTTGACTTGAGCTAATCTTATTTGAAAGTCAGTAGATTCTTATCTGGCTGATAAGTTTTTGTTGTGAAGACAGCGTCACAATGCCCGTTTGTAACTTGATGTATGTGCAGAGTTTTTTTTTCACATTCATCTGCTGAAGGAGGAAAGTTTATCTGTGCTCAGCTTAAATCTCAGTTTAACACCTGTACATACCTGCAGGATTTGTGAAATCACAACTAGTTTGGAGCCAATTGTGGTCCAGTATGCAACTTACACAAGTGTGATGTGGAAACTTGAAGCCTCCAGTGCACAAACACTAAGAATGGACTTTACAGTGAAGCACGAGACATCTGGTGTCCGGCAGGAAAATTTTTTAGAAATTAACAATATTTACAGATTCACAGATTCTGGATTTTTACTTCTTCTTTTACTACGAACTGCCTTTGTAGTTTCAAAAATTAGAACATTTTATAATAATATATAATTACTGTCACTCAGACTGTTAACTGGAACAGTTAACACTGGAACAAGAGAGATCACATTTTAACTTCTTTGCATTGGGTTCTCGTATATGTTGTACTCTTATGTGCCCATATGAAGATGCACTCAACCTCAGATCTTGCAACAAAACTCTACTTGCAGTCCCCAATCTCATCTTAAAACTTGCATGTGAAAACATTTGAAGACATTTCTGAATTAATTGGTCTTTACGTGCCATGTCACTTTTAACTTCTACTTTGTGTCATACCAATCATTCTTACTATAGATATTTTTTTTGTTTTCTTTTGTTGTTGCTGTTTTGCTGTGAAGCACTTGGTAACACCATCTTGAAAAGTGTTATACAAACAAATTTATTTCTGAACATCAACTGCAAACTCAGAATGTTTTAGATCCTTTTCATCCCACACTCATCACAGTAACACTCAGTGTACGGCTGAGCAGTTTGTACATCAGGGTGTCAGGTTTCCACTCAACTAGCCAAACAGGTTGGGTCAAATCACCTGTGTTACAGTTACTAATTATAGTCTGACGCACCGTTTTCTCCTGCCTTCAGGCAGACATGTTCAGTCATATTCATGGCTACAACAATCAAAACAAAAGAAAGAACTCTTACTGTGTCTGTTTCTCTTGTGTCTGTTTTGAAGCTGAAGTTCTCATAAAGAAATTAGTAACACTTAACAAGGAATGTTAAAGCCATTTTCTTACCACATTGTGGTGTTGCTGGAACCTCAGCCGGAGGAGTAGGAATCTGGTTTCCCATTCTGCATTCTTTCACCCAACTCCTCTGACTTCAGAGGTAAAGAAGAAACACTGCACAGAGAACAAAACACATTAAATGAAATTTCATTTTATATCAAAAAGCCTCTCCCTGGATTTGCATACTTACTTTCAGCCTAGTTGTTGTTGAGAGGGAAAAAAGCAAGGCTGAATGAAAGTCAAACCGAAGTTACTTCCTCCTCTTTTCATTTCCCCAGTGGCCCAGACTTTCAAATGATCACGTGAGATAGCAGGAAATGATTCAGCTTTGTGTTTACATACATTATTACTCATTAGACTCTCACGTCAGTATGGAGACACCTGCCTCTGACTTGCATGCAGTTCACAGTTTGTTTCAGTTGCTTTGGCTTAATTCTCAAATGACAGTTGAAGTCATCAATCCTGAAATCCTTCACATTTTGTTACTTGTTCACAACAGAAAGAACATTTCTCATTTATTATTAACTTCTGCAAATGTTTCAGCACATTTAGGCAAATGACTAAGTACAATCGTCTACAATTTGAACAATTATTGGTTGTATATGTCTTTGTGATCAAAATAGATTACGTTTCTTCTCAGTTGAATAGTTTTACTTTAAATATGTTAGAATTCTTTCACTGTGTAAATCATTACATGCAGAATAGTCCATATAACTGTCAAAATCTGCTGAGCCCATGTTTCATAAATTGCGTTAATATGGAGAGTTAAGTGTGCTAAATGTATAAATCCGTTGTCAAAACACATTTATAGAGACAGGATTACCACAATTTGTGAACATGGAGGAGCCTGCTCAGATCATTGACCACAAAATCAAATGTCTTTGATTGCTGCAATGGATGCTGCTTGTGATGACATAACAGCAGAAGCATGCAGAGGATGGTTGTGTCATACAAAACAATTCTTCCACCGTTGCATTGCAAGAGAGAGCATTAGATGTGAGGTTGAATTTGTGGCCAAACAAACAGGAGTGACAGAATGTCCCATGATTCCCAGCAATGTAACTTCATTTTGTTACTGTACTACTGTATAGTAGGCCTATGTTTTGGGGAAGGTGTTATTTACAGAAATGAATTTAAATGCACTCCCATTTTACTCAGTAATCTTTCTTCTTTTGAACACCTTGGTTTTAAGCCAAACAACATTTTTATCCAGGAGTGTGCTGATTTACTATCCCATTTCATGTCAAAGTGTGACACAATTCTCATTTTAGGTCATTTTAACATCTATAGCTGCTGCCCTTCTCAGACGTTTGTAACTGATTTTATGGACACTTTAGAATCTTTTAACCTCATTCATGCAACAAGAACCCACACTCTTGATCTAGCTCTGTACAGCAATCTCAGCCCTGACAATTTTGAGATTAAGGATATCTGTGTGTCTGATCAGAAAGCAGTTTTATTCAATTTGGTTTTAACCCAATTAACTTTTAATCACAGTACACCCATCTGCCAGTGTGTTTTTAATTCTATGTCTGCTAGCAAGTTTTCTGAGCTTTTTACCATTGTCTTTTCAACTGCCTTTAATCCTAAAGAAGTAAAGAAAAATGTGTTTAATGTTACATGCCCAAAGGGATTGGAAATACAAAAGCAACAAGTCAATGAACGCTCAGGGCTGTCCCACTTTGAATTCAGCGAGTGTTTGATGGCTCTCTGATTAATTTTTAAACACTTTTTGTATACTGCCTTTGTTAGTGCTCCATAGATTTAGCATTGCACTCCTATAATACTGTCAGACTCATGATGGACAGTAAAAAGAAAAAATGATAAAACTCGAGAGCCAGAGACATCATCTTTTTTAAAACCACACATTCTTCTTCCTTGTGAAAACCTGGCACCTGCTTTACCCATGTAGCATGTATAGTGAACATAACACAAACGATTTACACACACAAACGAGTTGTGACAACTTCTCTCAGTTATATGGTAATTTATTCACAATATTTATACATAATGAAGAGAGAGAGAAGAATGTATGTATGTGTGTCTGTATGGGACTACATGGGAGAATGACAGGGATAACCATAATAACACATGATGAAATAAGCAAGTATCATTGAGCCCCCATTTCTTACGCCCCACCCTTAGTCGACTGTATGGGGCAAACAACAATCCACCATTTACTCAATTTAAAACTCTTTTAACAAACAAACACCTTTTAAAACACTCAAATCATGGGATTTATTAATGAAAAACATACAAAACAACCAGAACACTAAATAAATGCTACAGCGATCAAAATGCAACAAAAAAAACTAAATAACATAAAATCCCAGGCTGAGAGGCAAGACAAGCAGTCCACAATCAAAAAGCCTTTCACTGTAACAGGAACCTGGAACATGAGACAAAAAAAACCACAGGGAACACATACAGCTGTAATAATCACATTTATGTTGGCTTGTTTAATCAAGATGGATTATTAACAATCAAAAGTGAGAGAGCAAGAGACTGAACAATGGCTGAACCAACTTAGAATATGAGAGTTTATGTGATAGATCCAATCAAAGAAATTGATTAAAATAAGGAAACTAAAGCTACTTAAAAAGTTTTTTTTATATTATGAGGTATGCATCTTAACCAGAATGCCACCAAGGTGCCCCAAAAAGCCACACTCCCTCCTACAGTGAGCACAGAGACACTGAAGAGCCAGATCCAACCCAGAACCCTGGATACAGAGGTTCAGTGAATGTGGTGTTGAAAGTGTGGAGGTGGATCAGTGAGTCAGAGGAGACTCTGTAGAAGGATAGAGTGCCAGCAGAACAGTCCACATACACTGCTACTCTGTTAGAGACAGAGGAGGAGGAGGAGGAGGAGGAGGAGAGGTCTGTTTTTCTGTTATTGTGCCAGACAGAGTAACCTTCACCATCAGAGCACCTCAGAGTCCAGGACTGATCATTCCCTCCAAACCTGCTGCCAACACTGCGCCCATTCCTTTTGATTCCTTTGTAACTCACTGATACATTAATCTCTCCATTCCATTTGACCTCCCAGTAACAGCGACCAGTCAGACCATCTCTACACAGCAGCTGATGCCACCAATCAAACCTTGCTTTATGATGAGGATATGGCTGCTTCTCTGTCACTGTTGTCACCTTCCTGTCATTGTCAGACAGTTTCAGGTATTTGTGTGCTGTGTTTGTGTCCAGTGTGAGTTCACAGACATCTGATAGAGAGAATGAGATAATGGGATATAAATAATAAACAAAATAAATAATATACAAATGTATATATGAGATATACATAGATAATGATGCAAAAACTTCATAATGACTCATCTTATTAGATCTTTCAAAATGAGGATTGAATGCAGATGAACAAGTTTTTGATTTAAACTACTTTAACTTGTGCTGCCTTGTTTTCATGAATCAAAGTGAAGACAGACTTACACTTCCTCACTCCAGGTTTCAGCCTCTGCTCTCCACCATTTTCCACCCTGGAGAAAGAAACAAAGACAGAATAACCTTCAGAAGCTTCCTCATCAATGATCTCCATAGACCTGGGCAGACACTGAATGGATTTAATTTAATTCTGAGTTAGTCTAATTTTAGCATTATTTGCACAGCTACAAGATGTCCCTGTCAGGTAAACATAAATGTAGGTTGTTTTAGGCACTTCAACAAACAACAAATGCCAATGGTTTTCCTCATGACAACACTGACAGATGGAGATTTAACTGAATCCTCTTTTGATAATGATTGTATTTTCATAATAAATCTCTAACTGCACATGATGTTGCAGTAGCCAACCACACAACCTCTCATATAGATGAATAAGGAACAATCATTGCATTCAGGTACACACTGGATGCCTAAATAATGAGTGAGTTTCTCATATGTCCAATGATAGCAATGCTATACTTCAGGGTATGGCTCATCTTGATATCCCTTTTGAACCCAACAGTAGGATATAAGATAAAAGCCAAGTCTATGATTTACATTAGGAATGGGAAAGTCTTTTGTTTGTGCTTATTAATGAAATAGTGTTACAGTTTCCCCGATATTAAATGTAAGCCATGAACATTTCAAAAGTCAAACAAGAGTCACTTTGCAAATTTTTCAGTTGTTCAAGACTTAGCGCCACTTCTTCAACATGTATATGATTGTGTCATTTGCATATATGAGGATTTCTTCATGATCACACACAGACAGGAGATTATCGTTATACAAACTAAATTGCAGTGGCCCTAGTACGGAGCCTCAAGGTACACCCATAGTACAGACAATATGTTATTTATTCAAACAAGCTGGGTGTGGTGTGATGAAAATGATTTTATCCAAATTAATACATTGTTACAATTATTATAATTGCTGAACTTAGTAAGAAGTATTGAACGGTTAACGGTGTCAAAGGCCTTGCGCACATCATCACTCCCACTGACCCTCTTTTATCTAAATAATATTGACCATAAGGGAATAGCAAAATTCAGTTTTAGTAGAATGGCTCCCTCTAAATCCAAATTGCATTGGTGCAGGTGGGTGTTAGCAGCATTGGTGACAGAATTTAAAGCTCTGTGATTGGATGTATCTTGCTGAAATGCACCTTGGGAGTTGTAGTTGACTTCTCTCCTTCAGTTTCTTTTTGAAAGATTTTTTTTGGCATTTTTATATTTATTCAACAGTAAAGGTACAGAGAGAGAGAGAGAAATGGGGCAGCGAGAGGGCTGACAGGCAACACAGGTCTGCAACTGGAATCGAACTGCAGACGTGAATAAACCAAACCAAATTTGTGAAATCTTTTGTGATAATGGAGGTGTGTTTGCCAACCACTCAAAAAAGCTGCAGAAATAATCATAATCCATACTGCTATTACATAAATGTCCATTTTAAGTGTATGTAAACTTCTGACTGCAACTGTAGGAGGTCATTTTGAATGGGGACAGGGACTCTCAGCACATCTGTTACTGTCTTTACTGTTATCAGCAGTACTGCTGGTACAGACTGTGAACCAACAGTCTTCAGCTTATCAGTGTGACAGAGAGTGAGCTCTTGTATGTTCATACTTGAGAGTGTCCAGTCTCCAGTGTGGATCCTCCAGTCCAGCAGACAGCAGCTTCACTCCTGAGTTTCCTGGATGATTGCAGCTCAGATCCAGCTCTCTCAGATGGGAGGGGTTGGATCTCAGAGCTGAGGCCAAAGAAGCACAGCCTTCCTCTGTGACCAGACAGCCTGACAGTCTGGAGGCACAAGTTAGTTTTCCATCAATTAAGCACAGGTTGATTTTGTGTATCCACAACAGTAATTTTCCAACAAGTGTTTTATGAAAGTTATTGGTTTTGAAATTATTTATGAATACTGTCAGATACCAGCAGAAAATGTAACTGTCGACAGTTGACTTAATGATCTGTTTTGTGCTACATTTGCCTGTGAAACATAAAAATCATATCTCATATTGAAGGACTCAACAACCAGTTCTTGAACAGAAAAAAATAAAACAGGACAGGAGCCTTCATATGATGCATGCGCAGCATCTGGGACAGGAGGAGTTTGGAGGCATAAGCAGAAATATAAACTCTTATCCGGCAGATTTCCAACCTAACTACTCAACACATAACATCTTGGACCTCACACAGTTGAAGATTCCTGTTGCTGCACAATGTTGCCAATCAAAACAACAACACCACAACAACCACAAGTACCTACATTCATTAGAAACTGGCACTAACAAGTTAAATCAGTAAGCAGTAACACTATAGATTTTTAACATCTTCACTGACATTGATCTGTCTGTAATGCAGCATTGAAATGGTCATCTACTGAAGAAATAATTGTATCCTTACCCGAGAGTCTCCAGTGTACAGTGTGGACTCCTCAGTCCAGCAGAGAGCAGCTTCACTCCTGAATCTTGCAGGTTGTTATTACTCAGTTCCAGCTCTCTCAGACTAGAGGACTTGGAGCTGAGAACTGAGGACAGAGCGTCACAGCTTCTCTCTGACAGATTACAGCTGGTCAGTCTTAAAAAAAGGTGTACAGTAAATGTGTGAAAACATTAGTCTATTTCATGTGAATCATCATTACATTTTAGTTGGCATTACTTTACTAGCATTGCCTAAAAAAATAGTGACAGAATGACTACTGGGAATGCTTCTAAATTACATATGTAACAATCGTAGGTTACTCTTGATAGGTTGACAAATTGACACTGATTACATCATAACAAAATGACCTCAATTAAGTACACATCTAAAACAAAACACAACTGAGTACATAACAATTTACTCTGCAACTCCTAATCAATATTTAATCAAAAGCACGTTTGGCAGCAGTTAGAGACAACTGGTTCTGTTTTAAAGCAGGAGTTAGTTTGGTTTGTAGAATTATTTTGAAGAACGAAGTCAATGAAAGACACTCCTTTAGTGAGGTAGACTGTGAATACACTGGTCAGAGCTGGGCTACAATATTGCCTACCTTGACCTGTAATTCTGATTACCTTCAGTAAAATATGGAATCTGAATCCTGTCCCATGTTTTTACTGATGTATCATTGTGACTAGACAGAACCTTCCTACTATACACTCCTTTATCTCTTCCATATTTCTATTTGAATTATTTTTGAATCTGTGCAGTTGACTGGCTGGAGCATGTAAAATTGAATAAAAGTGATCTGCAGACTGAACCTAGGGGAACTCCTAATGTCACCTCATACTTCTTTCAGACAGCAACCTCATGTATGATGCCGGTCTACTCAGTGCATGTTTGACATGTGTTAGACCCATTCATATGAACAGTTGTGACAGGTTAGAATTATACTTGATAATACTGAATTAGCTGCAGCACATGCTTACCAGTTTATCTGGCTTCATCATACAGAGCCAGAGAATTACATATGATAAACACAGATCCTGGTGTGATATTAGTTATTAGGTCAGTGGGGACCGGGACTCTCAGCACCTCAGTTACTGTCTTCACTGTTTTCAGCAGTGCCGCTGGTACAGACTGTGAACAAGCTGTCCTCAGCTTGCCAGTGTGACAAAGAAACAGTGCATGAGCTCTTGTTGTCTGATCATACCTGAGTGTGTCCAGTCTCCAGCATGGATCATCCCGTCCAGCACAGAGTAGCTTCACTCCTGAGTCTCCTGGATGATTGTAGCTCAGGTCAAGCTCTCTCAGATGGGAGGGATTGGATGTCAGAGCTGAGGCCAGAGAAGCACAGCCTTCCTCTGTGACCAGACAGCCTGACAGCCTGGAGATACAAACAATTATTGACTCAAGATAGATTCCTGATTCAATAAATAGAAAAAGAGGGCAGTATTTTCACTAGGCAGTGCACAGAGGCAATGCATAGAGTGCATACAAGCAGATAATTATTTTTCATTTTTTAAGTCCATCTGGTGCGGAGATGTTCACAAAAGAGCTGGGTCTTTAGTTTTTTCTAAAAGATTGAGATGGAGATCGAATGGAGTTTGGTTACTCGTTCCACCACTGGGGAACTACACAAGAGAAGAGTCTGGCTAGCAACTTAGGGCCCTGTTGTGGTGGTAGTGCCAGGAAGCATAGATGTGGATGAGGGAGTTCAGGTAGGCGGGTGCTGTTTTAGTTGCTGTTTTGTAAGACAGAGTCAAGGTTTTGAATTTGATGCAGGCAGCAACTGGTAGCCAGTGAAGGGATATAAACAGCAGGGTGACATGCTGTTTTGGGCTGGTTGAAGACCAGCTGTGCCACTGCATGCTGGATCATCCGCAGAGGTTTGAACATGCATGCGGGGAGACCTGCCAGTAAGGAGTTGCAGTAGTCAATGTGTGATATTACAAGAGCCTGTACCAGCTGCATGCTCGGACAGGTAGGATCTAATCTTCCTGATTTTGAAAAAGACAAATTGGCCTGTACAAAAATCAAGGCCACATGAACCATAAAGGTTAGTTGGTCATCAATCATTACACCCATGTTTCAGGCAAACTTTGTGGGCATGAGTTGGGTTGATTCCAGCTGATCTTGATTTGTTGTTGTATAGAGGGACTGGCTGGGATGACAAGGAGCTCAGTCCTAGAGAGGTTAAGCTGAAGGTGGTTTTCCTTCATCTGTGCCGAGATATCAGCAAAGCATGACGAGATCAGTTCTGAGACTGTGAGGTCTTCCAGCAGGAACAATAGTAATAGCTGGGTATCATTGGCATAGCAATGCTATGAGAAACCATGGGAGCAGATAATTGCACCAAGTGAGGTGGTGTATATTAAGAAGAGAAGGGGACCAAGCACTGACCCGTAAGCGGTGCAGTTTAGGCACTCTCCTCCTCAAAGATACTCTAAACTATCTCCCTGAGAGGTAGGACATGAATCAGCAGAGGACAGATCCTGAGATGCCAAGCTCATTGAGTTTGGAGAGGAGTATTTGATGATTGACCATGTCAAAGGCAGCTGACAGATCTAGCAGCAATAGAGCTGAGGAATGGCCGGCAGCTCAAGCTGATCACAGTGTTTCCTTTACCAACAGGAGCACAGTCTCAGTAAAGACCACTTGTCTGTGTTATTAGTCCTCTCAGATGCAACTTGAAATTTTACTGGCAATTTTAAAATTTTAAGAATAATCCAAGCTGTAAAATCCTACAGATTTTTTAATATTTTCACTGACATTCATCAGTCCATAAAGCAGCATTTAAATGGCCATGTACCAAACAAATAGTTGTCTTCGTACCTGAGAGTCTCCAGTGTACAGTTAAGACTCTCCAGTCCAGCAGAGAGCAGCTTCACCCCTGAATCCTGCAGGTTGTTGTTACTCAACTCTAGCTCTCTCAGACTGGAGGACTTGGAGCTGAGAACTGAAGACACAGCTTCACAGCTTCTCTCTGACAGATTGCAGCCACCCAGTCTTCAAAAAAAGAACAGTACATGTGTGAAAACAATAGTCTATATATTAAATAGGTATAAGTGGGCACTACTTTCATAGTATTGTTCTGAAAATAGATGCAATAGAATTACTTGAAAAATGCTTCTAAAATAAAATAGATAATTGTACATCACTTTTTCTTGTGTGACAAATTGACACTAATAAAATCTCTAAAAAATGACCTCAATTAAATACACATATAAAACACAAAACAACAGAGTGTAAGAATGAACACTCTTCACCTTTAAGTTAATATTTAATAAAAAGGAACCTTTGGCAGCAGTTAGAGACAACTGGATCTGCTTTAAAGCAGGTTTTGACATTTTAATCAAAATCAAAGTAGCGGTCTTGTTAAAGCTTCAACAAAGTATTCCCATGTATTGATCACTATTACTGAGAGAAGTAATGATGCACTATAAATTAGAGGAAATACAATTTCTCTTAAAAGGACAAGAGGGTAAATTCTATATATTCTATAATAAGGAACAGGAACTGAATTATTATTACTATCACTTTTATTGCTATCTTTGTTTACTTCTTCCTGATCTTGGGGACCAAATACTTGGTGACACTCTAAAAACAGAACAACTTGTTATTTAACACGGCTTATTGACATCCACTTTTTAAAAATGTTTTTACAAATACATATGTCTTTTTACCTCAATCTCTGGAGTTTGCAGTTGGGACTTTTGAGGCCCTCAGAGAGACGCTTTATTCCAGAGTCCTGCAGCTGATTTCTGCTCAGGACTAACTCCTCCAGTCCAGAAGACTTTAAGCCGAGAACTGATGAAATATACTGACAGCATCTATCAGTGAGATTACAGTCACCTAACCTGAAGTGAAAAACAAAGCAGTAAATGTTAACATTCTGGAAATACTCTCCTCTGTCCCTCTATACTTAATTACAACCTGAGGGCTTCATCTTGAGTCCAAATACTTACAAAGCTGTCTTTGATGCTTTGAGCACTGGCAGCAGCCTCTCCAAAGCTTCATCTGATCTGTAGTATTTCTTAAGCTCAAAGGTATCCAGATCTTCATCAGAAACAAGCAGTATGAAGGCCAAAGCTGACCAATGTGCAGGTGAAATTTTACTAACATCTCCTGAGCTCTGGTACTTTTGGACTTGCTCTACTAGAGACTGGTCACCAAGTTCATTTAAACACTGGAAAAGATTGATACTCTTGTCGGTATAGGACAGATTCTTGATCTTCCTGTGAATGTAGGTGATTGTCTCCTGATTGTTCAATGAACTTCTTGCATTAAATCCGAACACTTTCTGAAGAAGGCTCTGATTCTTGTCCTGTGACAGACCAAGCAGGAAGCGCAGAAACAAGTCCCATTGTCCGTGATCACTGGCTAAGGCCATATCCACCGCGTTCTTGTAGAGGTGGACGATAAGGCTTTCTCCTTTCCCTGATCTCACTTTAACCTTTGACTGGCTGGGAAGCAGATTTTGTCCACTCTCTATGAAGGTCTCTAATACATACAGAGCTGCAAGAAACTCCTGCACGCTTAAATGTACAAAAGAGTAAACCTCCTGTCGGTGAAGACCTGATTCTCTCCTTATGATCTGTGTACAAACTCCTGAGTAAACTGCAGCTTCTTTCAGATCAATTTGGCACTCCTTCAGATCTTTTTCATAGAAGATTATGTTGCCCTTCTGTAGCTGTTCAAATGCCAGCTTTCCAAACTTCATGATCACATCTTTATCCCTTTCTTTCTTTCTTTCTTTGTCTGTTTCAACCTCCTGATAATCCTTCTCGTTTTTCCGCGTTGTTTGGATGATCAGGAAGTGTGTGTACATTTCAGTCACAGTCTTGGGTAACTCACTTTCATGAGTTCCTGTGAGGAGACTCTGGAAAGCTGTGGCTGTAATCCAACAGAACATTGGGATGTGGCACATGATGTAGAGAGTTCTCAATGGCTTTGACTTAAGGTGATTGCAGATATTTTGAGCCACATCCTGGTCACTGATTTTCTTTAGAAAGTACTCCTCCTTCTGCTCATCATTAAAGCCTCGTACCTCAGTCACCCTGTCGATGCACTCAGGAGGAATCTTACTGGCTGCGGCCGGTCTACTTGTGATCCAGATCGAGGCTTTGTGAAGCAATTTTCCTGCAATTAAGTTGGTCAGTAAGACGTCTACTGTTGTAGTTTTTGTAACGCTGCGGCACATCTCATTTTTCTCAAAGTTCAGAGGGAATTTGCTTTCATCCAGGCCATCGAAGATGAACAGAACACTAGAACTGTTGTAGTCTGAAGGTTCTAAATCTTTCACTTCTGCAAAACAGTGAAGGATTAAATCCATGAGAGTATAATCTTTGTCTTTTATTAAATTCAAGTCTCGGAATGTGAATGGAAATATGAGCTGAAAGCCTTGGTTGGCTTTTCCAACAGCCCAGTCCTGAGTGAATTTCTGCACAGCAACAGATTTTCCAATGCCAGCAATTCCCTTCATCAGAACTCTCTGAGGAGGGTTCTCTTCATTTGGCAAAGCTTTCAAAATGTCATTGAGTTGAATTTTCTTCTCCTCACTCATACACCTTCTACATTCTAATTCAACCACTTCATGTTCACTATTAACCTCCCCACTGCCTCCCTCTGTGATGTACAGCTCTGTATAGAGCTTGTTTAAAGGAGTTGATGTTCCATCTTCCTTTGTTCCTTGAAACAGATCCTTTGTTTTACTTTCAAGGTAAGATTTTAGTTCATCTTGGCACCTTTGGATATTTTCTGAAAAGTAATAAAAATATAAATGATGATGAGAATATGTATGTTTGTATGTTTGCTATTTTTCAGACAAACTCAAAACATCAAAAAGCACACTGGATCCAGACTTGAATGTGCTGTGGTTTTGACAGCACACAGGACCCAACAGGACTTAATGATGCCTTATGGTTAAACAAATGATAATCAAATAATCCGTACATATCCAAAATATGCAGAAGCCTATCTCGTCAATATAGCAGAACAGCCTTGTGTCTTTTATGCCTTAAACTCTTTATTTGCATTTTTCATTGGTAGAACAGAAAATTAGAAATATGCATGAAAAGAAACATGCAGTCCTGACATGACAGAGCCCTTGACGTGTCAAGCTGGGTTCCCCTTTGGAAGCACTGATATAGATTCACATTGATAGTTGTAGTATTTGAATCGTTGCTTTTTTAATATGTAATGGAATTGGAGAAACCGAAACAGGTCATATTAGCAGTTGGCTAACAGCTAACTTCCCCTATCTGCTGCTTCATTACTTCGTCTTCCTGTTTTTCGTGGCTGCCAAACTTCGCAGGATGGGTATGTCACATTTTTAGCTTCAGTTGTGTCATCTCCATTACAACTTCATAATAGGTTATATTTTTAATGTCTCTAAACAGCACAGTACCTTTGGTTTCGGGAGAAACGACATTAGTCTCGTCTGTCCTGACAGGAGCTTGGACTGAAACAGAAACATGCAACATCTCTTGAGAAATGCAGAAAAATTAAAGGCATTGCTATGGTCATATTTTAGGCAATTGCATAATTAAACATAAATGTAAGAATTTATTTGACTTGTAAATTCAGGAGAAACATTTACCATATGTGTTGCTGACATTCATATTGATATCCCCTTCAACATGAACATTTCTCAACTGAGGTTGGCTGATGACACCTCCATTCTGGGCAATGATTGTCATGTTTCTTGCGTCTCTCTGAGTTGTAGCTGAATGTGAAAAGACAAAATAATGAAGAGCCAGGAACTAGAACTCAATTTCCTTTCATCAACACCTTAACAGTGTGGTAGGGGTTCAGAGATTATGTTTTGTTAGAGCTCATTTAGGGAAGACCTGAAATATCAAGAACAAATAAAGCTTGATAAAATTGTGATACATGCATGGGACTGACACATTTAAATTTAAACTGACCAGACAACATTTGGTGGACTGTTCTTGACCTACAGAACTAAACAGGTAAAAAATATTAGTATATGAAATGATTGCTAGTTAAAAAACAAACTGTGAACTCTGTAGAAAAACTTCCTGTCTCTGCATCTTTGCTTCCAATCTCTATAAGAATGAAGTCATTTTAAAGATGTTTCTATCACATCTTTTTTCAGCAGCTTTTGTTTGTGTAAGCTGCCTCCTAAGCTTTGTTTAAATATGTAATTTTGATATTCCACCTAAACATGGTGGAGGGGTTTGCCTATCCCCATGACCCTAGTAGTTGTGTTGTCAAGGGGACAGCTCCTAGTAGGGTCACCCAAGGCCCAGAATATGGAGACTGAGGCCCTCTCCTGGAGTCAGGCCTGGGAGCTTGCTGGGGAGCCCCCAGCTGAACTACACCGATGGAGCCCAGTCAGCCTTGGCCTGAAGGGATGACATGCGGCAACTTGTGGGCAACTTGTGGGCCCACCAATATCAAGACTAGACTTAAGGTTCAGTGTATTGCCACTTGGGAGGCAGACGAAGGCAAGCACCTTGTCTTGCTGACTCCAGGCTATGAAAACTGGCTCTAAGGATGTGTAACATCAGCTCTGGGAAAGGAACTGAGATTGGTGCAGGAAGTGGAGAGGTACCAACTAGATAGAGTTGATCAGACCTCTATGCTTAGCACTGACTTTGGAACCAAACGTGCTAAAATAAGTGCTGAACTTGCTCCTTTTCTGCTGGGTTGAAAGGTGCTGGCCAGTTGTTGAGATACTTGTGATACCATAGCTGGGCATAAGGTGGTTCACACATGCATCTGGTATAAGAACACCTTAGACCAAAGGTCGAAGATCGACTTTTTTATTTGAAAATCAAATGTAGTTGTTTCATCTTTGATCACCACCTGGTGAGGAGTTGGATCAGGTGGCTGGGGAGGCTGCCAGACAGACCTGGTAAACCCAAACAAGTAATGAGGATGGTCTAGGAACAGCTGGTTGGAGCCCATGTCCACAAGCACTTCAACCTCCACATCCTGAACCTCATATTTGCGTCTGGAAGGTCATCTATGCCTGTGGACACCAGCAGTCAAGGAGGCCTTCAAGCTGCAAAAGGAGTCCTTTTCAGGTATGGTTGGCTAAACCAACTATAGGTTTGAAAACATTTAACAGAGCACCCTGCAGCATTAGGATTAGCGCCTTAGTTTAACATGAGCACACATCATATAAACAGCAAAGAAAAAAAGACAGAACAGCATAACAAAAGTAAACTAATTGTTTGGAAAGGGGACAACAGGAATACAGGGGAGCATAACAAGAATAATGAAAATCCAGAATACACATTGACTGCCCTTGAAGCCCCACTCTAGCCAGTCTTACTTCCTACAGTTAACGCTCTCTCTCAAACAGAGAATGGGGGTGTGGTTAATATGAGGGTGTGGTTGCCATGATAATCCATAACCATGGCAACCATTGACATTCCAGCACATTGGCGCTGTGTTGGAATGGTAGTGATATTATAGCCACCTCAGTTTAAGGTTACCTAAAAGTGACCCTCAATAGGCCTTACAGTGTAGCCCCACTGTACTTGACCAATTTGTATAACCTTGTGTCCATCCTGTAATAGTACACACAGCTGTTCAGACAGTTGCCGGTACTGCAGCTTGATTGGCTGTCTTGATGTGAGCCCTATTTGAATTTTTCCCACCCACTCATCGCACTGCCAGCTTGGTCCGTATCACCAGGTGTCCCAACATGCTTTGTGCAGCGAATTAGTCAATTCCCATAGATAATGAATGAGTGTGGATGCACCGTTAGGTGCAGGGACTGTGTGGACTTGCTGTGCAGCAGCACAACGTGCAAAAGGCCTGAGTGAAGGTGAATATTGATCAGCGGGTGTGGTGATTAATAAATATTCTCTCAGCCAGTCACATCACTGCCCTCATAGTTCTGAAACAGTTGTGCATCACAGTGCAATCACAGTTAAGTGTGATAACAGCAGCTCAACAAACAAAAGATTTTTTTCAGGAAATGTCTGGACAGTTCAGAGCGTCACAACATGAACACACTTCACCACAAATCTGCAGCCAGAGACAGATGGAGTATTTTTTTTCCATCAGTTAGTTACTATAATAACAATAGAAATAAAAAAAAATAAAGAAATTTATTTTGCAAGGCTGTTTATATTATTATATCAGACCAGTATCTCACCCCATACACGTTCAAACAGTTGAATTAATGTCACACAACAGCGTTTGCACTGCAGTGTTTCAAGGATAAAACATGAGACGCTACTTTTGCTAAAAAGAAAGTTGGAAAAGCGGCTGATGAGCCCTGATAATCCGACATCTCCTTAATAAAAAAGCAGAATATTGAGTTATAACCGACCAGTCTGATGTGTGTAGAGGTGTATGTGGTTATACTGTAGCAGCCTGGCATCGTCAGGCGATTTAATGAAGGTAAACACAGTGAACGACCGTGTGTAATGACACTGCGCTCTGGTGCGGCACTTCTCAGAGACTGCAGATTTATCAACATATCAGTCCTGCTGCCTTCAGATGCTGCAGAGATTTAATGAACTGAAGAAGCTTCTCAGACAGTATAAACAGCTGTGAACAGCAGATACTGACTTGATTCACTGACTTTCCTGCTTTAACCACATTAAACGTTATTTTCTATGCCAATTTTGGTTGAAGAGTATTTAATTGAAATAAATTATCATATTTTAAGCATTAATCCATTGTTGCAGCATATCTGCAGAAAGTATTTAGTTTGAAACAGTTGCCTGATAGTGTATCAGTAGCCTATGTGACGCTCAAAGGAATTTTATGAGGATAACTTATGACTGCAGTGTTGTACTATATACGTCATACGTCATCGTTTTGTTTCAGCAACAGCTTAAATTTTTGAACTTTGAGTGCAAAATTAAGTTATTTGTCAAAAAATATTTTGGCAAACAGTGTGGCTAATCAACATTATCAGGAAATGACTAAGAAAATATGAAATATCTTAAAATGCTGTACGAGTCTCTACAAAATAAACATGCTCCCACATAACAAAATTGAACACAAAAATACCAGCCAAAATATTATTATTATATTATTAAACATAAAAGAAAACCTGTGTAAATCCTAACACATCAGCAGCAGTTAAGTAATTATTTGTGAAGAATGAAAATAATCTACAAGAACCATGGTCACAGTTCCTGCTCACAAAGTGCCAAAAATACAGTTATTTGAGAAGGATTTCTTGCCATCTTGTCATTCTGTAGCACATGACTTGATTTATACTTTACAGTTAGTAAGTGGTCACTTGAGAACTGTTTGTCCTCTTGCATACATAGTTTAAAGATCACACAGTTGTGTGGTTAAAAGTCTTGGATGTGTTTAAGTATTAAATATACACATACAGTTGGATGCAGCCCTTCACCTGTTTTCCAAAGATTGGTTCATCTTTGCCCTTTGCTCAAGAGCTGCAACTGAAGCTTTAAACTTTAATTCTTTATTTCTTTCTTTCTTTCTCCGTTTATTTATTCTTTATATTTGTTGTTCTTGCACCTGTTTTTATCCTGACTGTTTGATATTTCATAATTATTAAAACTGTTGCAAATACTGAAAATCACTATGAGGGTAAATAAGGTGCAAAATGCGAGAGCTTGTAGACTTGATGTGAGAACTTGTAGAACAAAAATCTGAACTTATATGTTTAAATTTTCATTTGGATAAAATACTCACACTGGTTCTGAATGTGAAGTCACAGAAAAAATATTCAAATGTGTAGATTGATATTTACATAAATACAATGACATCTGCAAACTTTTTATCCAACATTTACTCATATTTATTCATTTTCCAGTACAATCACAACTTTGTGATTACAACCTCGGTCACTGCAACTTAACAAATGTGCTCTATTGCATCACAAAGTCATGGGGGGCTGTTTATCCCACCCATCGTCTCACCCACATACAACGATTACATCCGTTCATCACCGTGCACAGACCCTGTTCAGCTCGATGTAACTCTGTTAACTTTAACTGACGTGTTTGCAGTTTAGGCTATCTGTCAGTGAATAGATGCTACAGCTCCTGAAGATCCAAACCAAGTTCCTGTGTACTGCTTGCCACCAGCTGATTAAAGTGAAGGGAGTTAGCCCCGAAGTTAGTGACAGTGGCTCACTTAAGGTGGACTGACCTTTAAGGTGGGCCAGCTATTCTCATTTTAGTGACATCTTAGCTGCTCGTAAACAGAAAAAGGAGAAATATCTGGTTGATGAGTTTCTCCCGAGCTTTGCTCATTTATGTAGTTTATCATTTTGCTAGCTAACTTGACACTGACACGTTGAAACTTGTGTTAAGCTTTATTCACTCCCTTCTCTCTTTCTAGACAGTGTTCTAGCCACTGTAAACATCTTGCTCTGTGAATGTGCATGACTTGTCAGATCTCATGTTGTTATGCTGAACATCCTTACTGACAGTCAGGGCACAAAATTAGCACCAGCCATTAGCAATATGCTAGTAAAATATGCAAGTGGCTGGTAGATTTTCTTCACTCACCAGCCAAAAACACATTTTCTCATGTGAAACTACAGACTCAGCCTTTGATTTTGTACAGATTTTTGCACAATAAAAAAAAACTAATGGAATGATGCCTCCAGTCTCATGCTTTTTCTTTCATCCTGTTCTGAGTCTAGATCAAACACAGCTGTTCATTAACCATATTGTAACAAGTTAAATCGGGAGAACTTCATAGCATTCAGTTTACACAAACGTGAGTGAAACATCTAATTGGAAGTGAATGAAAATAATTTGAAACCAAAAAAAGGAGCCTCAAGGCAACACTTGCAATAAAACTATACAACAGTAGACCTCAAAATTCTGAGGAGAAAGGGTTCACTATGAGATTTCACCCCCCTTTATTGCTTCATATTGTTTTATAAAGCCTGGTTTGATTTGTGCAGGAGACAGACTGAAAACAAGTCAGAAGCTGTTGGTATGTTTTCCACCCTCGAGCCAAACAAGTTCACATCAACTGATCATTACCTGAAAGTTTCTTTTCTTCATGTTCATGTCACGGCTACAGGAATTATACCCACAATTAAATTCTCACTGTTTGGTATATATTCGCCAGGATGGTCCTACTTACCACACTCTGATACATCTGGAGCTGGCGGAGCCAAGTCAGTTGAAAGAAAGTTTCCCATTCTGTAGTCTTTCACCAAACTTCTCTGACTTCAGAAGAAAAAACACAGAGGATAATAAAACAGGCTGAAATAAGTAGACGAAGAGCAGTTTCATCAGCTGTAGTTACTACGAGAGTTGAGCTTAAAAAACAAAAATGATTAAATGATTAAAGACCTCCGTGGCTGTTTCGGTCTTTCTTCTTCCTCCTCGCTGCTTTTGATCATTCAGTGATATGAGATGACAGGAAGTGATTCTGATCTGCTGACAGGAAGTAATGGTTTTTCATATTTACATTAACGTTATTAACCTGAGTTCCTGTGAAAGTGATGAATAAAACTTTTAAAGCAAAACTGATTTTGTACACAGATTCTATTTAATCACGTTCCATTTTTCTGATTAAAGTTAATATGCAGTACATGTAAATACTAATAGTACCAAAAGTAGGTAGAGAAGAAGTAGAACAGTAACTAAAGTGACATATTTTGATCCTTGTTGTTAGTAGTGGGAAAATATAAAACACTTAATTGAGTAAAAGCAGCAATACTACAATGTAAAAATACTCCATGTGGTTATTCTTACAGATGCATTAGTGTGTAATCAGCTTTTCAATGTTATAGTAAACTGGTGGAGACAATTTTAAATACTTTATATACTGTCGGGGAAGTTTAATCTGGAACAATATATTATATTTTTTAAGACCAGAGAACTGATGTAAAATTGTATTTTGCAAAATAAGTACAGTATTTGAGTAAATTACTTGGTTACATTCCACCACTGCCTGTTGTGTCACCTGTGATGTTGTAAGGAGGCCTTCAATTGTTCCCTTGTTCTGAGGTTTTGCAGCAGGTTGGATTGAAGATGTGTTCGCTGCTTCAAACATCATGCGTGTGATGTGAGCGACATTTGCTGGTGAGACGATGTAATGCAGTACATTTATCTTTCACTCAGACGGTTTCCTCAGAAAAATGTTTCAAAAAAGCTGTGATTTAATTCCCTTTTGTGTTGAGATGACTGAGTAGGAAAGGAGGGAAAGAAGGAAAGAATGATTTACAGCAGGAAAAGGGGGGAAGAATGAGACGAATAGGAAAAGAAAGCAAAGGAAAAGAAAGCAAAGGAGGACATGATGAAGATACTGACTGAAGTCTGTGTTCTTCATTCTTTCTAAACTTCACTCAGTATTTTAATGTCAGGAATATTATTTATTTTACTGACATTTTTTATTTCTGTCAAATGAGATATTATTGAATTTATATGGTGACTTTGCTGATGGCAACATTACAGTTGCTGCTGTATGAAATAATATTTTGTCAGATTTAAAATATAAATCTATTCTAATTCTGTTCTGAATTTATTCTTTTTTTAAATAATAATTCAAAAATCCCCAAATTCTTTAGTAATGAAAAAGAACTGATAAGAATATTGATAAATACTATGATTTCTTTCTTCTGGCGTTTCGTTCATTCCACCAATGCAGTCAACAAAGCAACATAACTCATCACTATGACGACCATCTCTACTGTTATCAGATCATTTTAACACCTGCAGACACAAAAATGATGAAAACTGTTGGTTACCTTTAGATGCAGAAAATAATCTGAATCAAGCTGATGAGTGAAGGTGAAATTAATCAGCAGCTTCAACAGGAAACCAACCAGGAGAAGAACGAACATGTAACTGACATCAGGAGGTTTTTATGGTCTGTTGGTTCACAGTCTCAACTCTCTGTATTCAACTTTAACCTGAAGTTTTCTTTAATGAAATCTGATAACAGAACAGCAGCTCTGAACTTTGGACCAAAGAATCTGGAACAAAAGTCAAATATTAATAGATAGTATAAATCTTTATCAGCTGGATCATGAAGTCTGATGTGTGTGTTTTACTCCAACAGGGAAATAAAAAGCACTGAGATGGCATTGATGCAGTCTGTAGTATCTCTGTGATATGTGCCAAATGGGACAAATAAATTGTTTGTGGATAAAATAAAGATAAAAGGCTGGCTGGTGTCTACAGTCTAACTATGGGAGGATGAGAAAACCACAGTTCACTATAAGGTCCTATGACCACATCACCCCTGTCCTCCTCCGCCACACCTAGCCCTAACCCCGGCTTTTTACTATCGAAGGTTTTATTGCACTAACAGTAACAAGTGTAATTGTTGTCAATTCGAATAAAACTTTATCCTCACCTGTCATTGTCTCCACCGCAGTGTGTGTGTGTGTGTGTGTGTGTGTGTGTGTGTGTGTGTGTGGAGGAGCTCAGCCCTCCTCTTGGTAAAACATCGACACAAAGAGCCGAGGAGCCCAGATAGCATACAGAAGTGGGCCACTTCAGGCAATGATGCGGCACTGCTGGCCTTCTTCTGGCCCAGACAAAATGGATGTGAGCCTGAAATGGCCCACATGTAAAATAGCAAATATGGCCCAAATATCCCAAATCAAATGTGGGTCTTTTTTTTTTTGGTAAAGATGCTGCTGTCAGGTATGTGTATTCTGGATGTGGGCCAGTTCTGGTTTATCTGATTTGTTCTTGGTTGACATACGGCTTGCTTGTGGCCCAGATCTGGGAAACAGGAGCGGACCGCCCAAGTGCCATCATTCCACGTGGTATGTGGGCCGGATGAAAGTGCCGAAAGTGTTGGGTGTGGGCCGGATCTGGGAGAGGACAGAGAGGAGAGGCTGTAACACAACCCTAAGTTACAACAAAACTTACAAGAGTACAGATAAAAGAATCAACAATATACCCTGGGTTCTTAACATTTTTTAACCGGTTCCAATTCAGAACCAGGTTTCAGGGGGCATCTCTAGCCTCATACTTCACTGTCCACAGAACTTTCTCTATCTAGGTGAGACAGCATGTTGGATTTCACACTGTCTCTCTCCTGTGTTTGGAGCCCTCCTGCACTCACACACTTACAGTCGATGTGGTGCATGCTGAGGACATATCAGTAAATTATATTGACATTTGTCAAGTGTCAGATGGACGCAGGATGTTCACATGAAAAGAAGTAGTTGTGTGAAGAATGAAAACGAGAGAGTTCGAGAGAGAAGGTCAAACCCGCCTCCTTTAATCACCTCCACGCAACTGACCAATCACTGCTGAACTATATGTGATTGTTGAAAAAATTGATGTCAGAGAGGTGTGTGAGGACGGAGTTTAAGACGCTGTTAAAACAATCTGACAAAAATGTATTTGAATTAAACAGACTGATTAACCTTTATTTTGGAGCCAAAACATGATGTCACACTATTGTCTACTGAAGGACGAGAGCATAAACTCTCTCTCTCTCTCACACTGACATGCACAGCAGTGAACACATTGCTGCAGGGGCAGCAGTGCTGTCGGTGTGCAGTTATAAAAAGGCTGACATTGTTTGGACTGTAACTGGACTCCTGCAGGCTGCAGGATGAGCTGCTCACAACCAACACAACTATTCTTAGATCTTTTGTCTGCCATCACACTGACGACATGTGGAAGGTCAAACGTGAGTGTCGCTCCGTTTTCACTGCATGCCTCTTTGTTTTTTCACACTGTAAACTAACTCAGTATTATGGTTGGTTATATTTGAGAGGTTTGTTTTCCTCTTCAGTTACCCAGATATGATACAGAAGTGTATGTGTCTGTCTTTTAACACAAGATTCTCATGTATCAGAATACCAGTCATGGGAAAGATTTGATTGATTTAATCTTTAAGTCAAACCTACAATTTCTATACTGTAAGTGATGATATGAAGTTTTTAATTTGAGATGAAGTTTAATCTGGCAAGAAAAAAAACGGAAATGTGGATCCTCAGTGATTCATTAATCTATATGAGCAGAAAACACTGGTAGTGGTAGATACATTTTAACCAGCAACATATTACTACACATTTTCACTACTGGACTGATTATTGTTGTTGTCTTGTCGCCCATCACTATTCACCACACAAAATTCATTTCTAAAGATTTCTTTATCTGAAGATTTTTTAGGATTGTTGCATCATATCATCAACTAATTGCTTGAATAAAAAAAATGGTAAAAGTTCATGTATGTAATGGACGTATATTAAGAGAAAGGCAAGTAAAAACATGTTTAACTGTGTTATGTCTTCACTTTTAGATTTCTAAAGGAGCTCTGTAAAGAGTTCTGATTTATTATATATGTTTAACATTTTGCTCTGCTGCAGCTCCAGTTGCGTTCCCTATGGAGGGGAGGTACCGGCCCATTTTAGAGGTAATCATTATGATCCAGTATGTTACAGTATGAGTCAGTAATCTGTGTTTTATAGCTATAACGAGAGCTAAATGTACTAACAGTGACTGAGGGTTCTTGTGGCGTCGATCTTCTCTCTGAAATAAAGCACGTTCCTGAAGTTTAACTTCCATACTCTGAGACAACTCTGCTCCAGTGCAGCACTTAACATCTTGCTAGTTAAGCTGAAACCTTTATGATTTTAACAAATTTTTTTTTTAACAATCACTTTGTGAGTACAGAAAAAACTTCATATTTACAAGTGTGGCAGCTTGAGTACTTTCATCATTATAACTTAATTATGTCCATATCCATAAAACTCCCCAATGCTTCCTCTTCTTGAAGGTAAGATGTGTAAGGCCACCTGATTCAAACAAATAGGGGGCAGCATATTAGCCCCCCTGCCCCCCCCACACACACACACACACAAGCCACCCCACCACCATTACCACTCACTGAATATAACGTAAAGCTTACTGTTTACAGTGAATCTGTGCTATGGTGTCATCAAGATATCAAAGTGCTACGGAGACATTAGAGCCAGCGGTAAATTACAAATGAGCTGCACAGATCAGAAAACAGTTGCATCACAGAGATACATTACAACATAACTCTAAGTGACAACTAAACAGTTACACACATGTCTCTAGTGTAGCTGTCGATCATAAAATGTCACAGAACTCACTGATGGTAAAACAGCAGTTTTTCAACAACAACACAGTTCAATTACAACACAGTAATCCAGTAGAGACCTAATTTATTGATATATTTCAATATTGATCCAGCTTACTACGATGTACTACGATGCCAAATGGTTCATGCCAGCTTTCACATAGCTGGTGCAAATCAGTGCAGTTCGTCAGATCAGCTGACATGAACAGCTGATGTCTCCCCACCAGCGTCTGCAGCCGCAGCTGCTGCTCCAACAGCGTCCTGCTTTCCAAACAGGTGTTCTTTGGATGAACTGGCAACATATTGGGAGTCCACATGGTTACTTTCTGGCCTAAAAAATATTAAAACTTAATAAAGTGACATATTAACAGTCCTTCATTGAAAATTTCAACAGCATTCAGCTTGGCTTCTTCTTCCTCTTATGTTGGGGTTGGGCAGACTGGGACAGACTGGACGCTACGGTGACTCACTTTTGCCCCTGTGGTACAAAGTCGTATTACGAGACAGTATGGGCCGAAGCTAGCTGGTTAGCATGCTAACTTCAGTAGATATCTCTGCAACACAATACATATAGGTCTTCGACATAACTGTCAAAACTGTTATTTCGTCACATTCTGTTGATAATTTTAGTTAATTTGGGAATGTTTTAAACTTAAAATTCTGGCCAATTCTTACACATTATACCTTTAAGTCAATCGGTGCATACCTGTCAACACTGGGCTTTGAAAACAAGGGAGATTTTCTGGGACTTTAACCGACCATCATTTTTTACATTTCGAGAAGGATTTCCTCTGTATCTATTGGTGAAACACGAACAGACGGTTGATGTGGGTTTTTTTGTGGCTTCTTGGGTGTGCTTATGTTTAACTGACCTAGCATGCTGATTAACATCATTTTTCCACCTCTACTAACAGTAAAGTCCAACCCACACATCTTGCAAAACACATAGTTGTTTCCTAACATGCTTTGTCAGGAATGGGAAAATAGTCCCCCAAGTATTTAAATATATACAGATTTTTATTTATTTTTTTGCTGGCGTCTTTCCTATTTCATTATCCATTTTTCATACTGTTTGCTGACTAAATGACCGTTGTGAACTCTCAAAAAGACGAAGAACAAGACAGGGACAAGGATGCTGCTTGCTGTATGCTGCCACCTGCTGGATGGGTGTGGGAATAGCAAAGATTTACTGGCAAGTCTATAGATCTAACCGAAACCACTTGATTGCGCAAAGTAGGGGTCTGCGTAACTGTAAAAATAACAAAAGGGAAATACAGGACATTTACAAGAGAAATTAAGGAACAGGAGCAAGGCGGGAGAGGGGGTGAAAATACGGGAGAAACCCGGGAAAAACATTAGAGTTGACAGGTCTAAATCTGTGCTGTGTAAACTAAATAGACTAACTCGGCTTTTTTGTCCAGTTGTAACAGCAATGTTCTGTGGGCTCATAGGATATGGTGTTCTCTAAAGTCCACTAAAAATGAAATATCTAATAAATAACAATATTAAATCATGTATTTAAAACTTATTTTCTTAATATATGGACCATGTGATATGCTGCACTGTTGAGTCAGGTTATTTTCCAAGGCTGGATGTTTAGTTATTGGTATTATTATAAATGTCAAAAGAATTTAATTTGCCCCCACCAGTGATATTTTCAAAAAAGACAAACAGCAATGAATGATAGTAAATAGAGGTCAGTCACACAACAGTGACTCATCCTGACTAACAGCTCTTCCTGTCTCCTCTATGACAACTTCCTGTGTGCTTAGAGTTTGGTTCCCCCTGACCCCATGTCCCAGTTCCACCTGAAGAGAGGTTCCCCTGAGGAGGAGTTTCCTGATCTGGGCAGGAATTATACCTGGATGGGGCGGATCCTCACACTGGCCATGTACTGCCGGCAGTTCAATCGCTGCACCCAAAGTGGAGTCATCTTCGATGATGTCATCCGCCCGGGCCTCGAGGAACCAGGTGATGTCACTGTGATGTCAGCATGATGTCAGGGCAAAACTGGCTGTCAAAGAATTACAGGATGATTAAAATCAGGAAAAAAAATAGATAAAATGAAGTTGTAGACATTCAAGAAATGTTCAGTAATTATTTTAACTGTGTAAATTAAAGATGTATTCAAATATATTATTGAAGATTTTGAGTTGTGGATGAAATGTAGGGCCCGTATTACTGTGGTAGTTACAAACATTGCTGATGTAAACATTAATAATCCCTGTTTTAGAGCAAACATTTGCTTTACATCTGGATATATTTTGGACAAAGTCAAATATAGTTTTCCCAGGAAGTGAAAATTATGGTGGATACTGCAATATAATTAGTGCTGTTTTTCAAGCTGCTCTTCAGTCCACAAGAAAATTGACTACTGTTAATTGAAGTGAATAGGAAAATGCCAAACTTCACACTTGACATCCAAAGTTAATATATTTTTTTTTGCAGTGATGTTTAACCTTTTAACATCCACCGGTTTGCCGGCGACCTGCTTAAGCCAGTTGTAAGTGGCTTAGCATCACACAGTAATGAATAAAAGCAATTGGTACAATTTTGCCACTTGGAGACATTCTGGAGAGGTTCACGGACTCCAGTGACACCACAAACTAAAAACTCCCTAGATCTAATAACTTTAGGTCTAGAGGTCTTGAATTTTATACAGGTGTGGTTGACAAGATGTAGAAGGTATGTGGTGATTTGCATAGTTCTAGCATAAAGCATGTCCTAGTTATTGTTATTCAAGTATGACTCACTATAGACGAGGACCAAAAACACTTTTTCAGGCATAATTGAACTGATGTAGTTTTGGTTGTGTTTCAGTCACATGCTAAATAAGCACATTTCCAGAAACTAGAAGATGTTACCTTTAAAATGAAGTCTAATACATGGCCTCACAGTTCTTCTGTTATAAGCTTTTCCATTTGGGTATGCCAAATAGGCGAAAATTCCAAAAAAAAGGGTGGATGTTAAGAGGCTACGAAATTCTGGTGTTAGTCTGTCAGTTTTCCCAAGTGAGATATCCTGGCAGGCAAGGTTTCCCAAAAAATTACAAACGATAATGCTTCCCTTCAGAGGATGAACCTCATATATGTTAATGACCCCATAAACTCTCCTTTAAAAATTTACAATTTTAGCTCAACTGAGGTAAGAGTTTTTTGTTTTTAGAGTTTCCACCAGACTTCAGTGAGTAATAAGTAATATTTGTGTGTGAAGGTGATTGGTTGTGTCCTATGTCCGTTGGGTGTGTTGCGGGTGACGCCCAGTCCTACATCCTGTTCTGTGACTTCTTCGACCGAATCATCGAGGCGTATCACGGCCAAAAGGTCACCAGCCAGACGCCAGAGAGCGACTTCAACTACGACAACTTAAAGGTAGCCGGTCAGACCACTGAGAGTTTACTAATGTTGGTTAATGAGTAATCATCGTTAATAATAAACCCCTGAAAACCTCCCTGTGGATTCACAGCAAACGTAAAAAAAAAAAAAAAACAGCAGCTGAACTGGAGTAACTTGCATGGTCTCGATGTTTCACCAGGTTTTGTGCAAGTTCAACTTCAATGAATGTTTCAGATATGCTGATCACATCCAGTGATATTCTGGCACTAACAAGTGTTTTTTTGTATGCAGCATATTGAACGCAAAGTGGCAAATTCTCTGTATCTCGTTAAAAAAGCCTAAACTTCAATTATATGGGGATTAGACAGTAAAAAAAAAATCCAATGAAAAAATGTAAAAATTAAGAAAACAGGTTCGACAGCTGGAAGCTTGGAAGCATTAACTTAGCACTAATTCATGTAGTAAGTAAGTCTAAATAGACTGATTTTTTTATGGCCATATCCTGTGCAGACCTGGAAACCTTGGATGAATTTTTTGAATATCATTTTAGTGACCTGAATGCGTCGCTAAATCACTGCTGTTCGCACAATGAATTATTGTACATAATGTGCATACATGCAGCAGTAAAACAGACAAAAAAGTGAGGGAAGCACTCATGTGAAACTGCTTGATACCATAACATTGTTTACAAAATATCTGCAGACACCAATACTGTTAGTTGATCATTTATTCCTGTTTGTCCATTTGTCTTTCACCTACCTAAACACAGATTACCAAGGAACACAGTTTCACTCAGGCTAAACTAACCTACCGCTACTGCTGCATTTATATAGTTTCTATTGTTTACACCTCCACAATAATAAAACTTTAAGGCAATTTAATTTATAAAATATGATTTTCAGCTAATTTGAAAAGAAGATGACAGTGTAGCTGTAAAACCCAAACCGGCTTAAACAGAATATTCTGTGGCTATGGTGAGATAAATATTTTAGAGCTGGTTAATACAACTGTTATATATTATAGGAATGATATTACTTAATGTTATGATGACCTAACAACAATACAGGCTGAATATGAACATGGCTATTGAAAGTGTGGAAGCAATCACATCCATCCTTACATACTGTACTTAATTTGCAATAGGGGATGTTTCCTTTCCTTGAAATTTCCTAGAGTAGGCTAAGTTATAGACTACACAGTGCCAACACACACACACACACACACACACACACACACACACACACACACACACACATACACAGGTTACTACTTGTGTGGACGTGTAACGTTAGCTAGTGGGTTAGCTAGCTATTGAATCACAAGCATTTGCGGTTAGAATGCCTGTTTTGTTAGTCAAATGTATATCAAACCTGTGAGTGCTATAGCTCATTTTGTTGAGAAAAATTAGGACTTTCCAGTCAATATAATCATAAAAGCAAGCAAACATATCTGAGAGCAAGGGAGGTGAAATAGGAATACACAGGCTGTAACAAGTTGGGAGGCTTCCTGCAGCAACTTCTAGGTCCACACAGTGTGGCATGACTGACATTAAAAGCTGTTGTACAAGGTAAACCATCATTGGTCATTTTTTATTGGTAGAGAGCTTATTGGTAAAAGAAACAATCATCACAGCTTAATGTGTTGATTGGCTCTGTAAATGTTTTTTATTCATTACTTAGGTGTAAAAAAAAGAAAACAGACAAATGGCCTCTTTTTGTGTACCTTAAACTAATAACTGGTAAAAGTAATACCAGTGTACTTTGATGTCAAAATGCATGCCTGCTACGCAAAATGCATACAGGTTGGCAGGCCTACTTGTGTTTAACCAGGCTTCTAGAACGTTTAACACAAGAATTGGAAGAAATTGACACCTCATTTTGTTCAATGCTAGCAACACTTTAGCTTCCACTACCACTATAATTATAAAGATTCATCAGAAATCTGACATACCTATTAAAACTCTGTTTGTGTGAGTGTTTAGGGGGGTAATGACTTGGACAGGTCATACGCTGTGCGCTGTGAGGTGAGTGTTGTTCGAGGTATTGAGGACTTCAGCTTCCCGACACACTGCAGCCGAGGAGAGCGCAGACAGCTCCTCACACTGGCCAGGAGAGGTACTACATGCCTGTCTACCACTAAGTCTACGTTCACATGACATGATGAAGTAGCCCAAATCAGAGTTTTTTGCCTTAAAGTGACTCAGATCAGACTTTTTCATGTTAGAGCTGGGCCACTTGAATATGTGGTTTAGGGTCTGATTCATATCTTCGATCTCTGGATAAGCGACCCCTGTCAGAATGCTCAGATGAGCGTTTATGAGTTTTTTCTAAAGAGGACCTATTATGCTCATTTTCAGCTCTATATTTTTATTCTCCACTAGACTCCACTAGAGTAGCTTTGCATGATTCACAGCTCAAAAAACTTATCCCGTCTCTTTCAGTCAATCAAAGTTGTGTTAAGTTACCACTGATGCAAACCCAACATTTCCTGCTTGACTGTGTCATATTAAAAACTTTTAAATGATTAAATAACGTGAAACTGTTATTGTGAAGAATTTATAGGAGATGAAAATGTTCCTCACTGAATTAGCAGAGCTTCATTAGCAGCACTAAAAACGGTCGACGATCCTTGTTGTAACCAGTTGACGTCAGCCCGAGCTGAAAGTAAAAATAACCGTTGGAAACTGAGCGTTCAGAGCAGTCTGAAGCCGGTGCTTTTTGCTCACAGGGATTACTGCTACACACGTTTAGCTCATTATTTGAAACTTTGGCCTTATTTAATATGAACATCCGACATTGTAACATTTGATATATGACTGAAAATAAGGAAAAGCATAATAGGGCCCCTTTAACGTCTTACTTCTCCGCACATATTGCCTGTCTTCATCATTCAGTGTCGTCATCCCACAAAGTTAAAACGTCATGATGAACAGTTGCACTCTGTTGATGAATGAACTACACAAGAGGACGCCACATTGAAACAACAATTAACAAAATGTGAAAATACACCACACTGGGCTGAGTGAAGGGACACTTAACCCAGAATTAAAATGACAAAGTAAGCCACTAACCAGTTGAAGTGAACCAGTTGACCAGTATCTTTTTGCTCTTAGCTCTGCAGAGGCTGCAGGAGGAGGAGCTGCCAGGCCACCTCCTCTTACTGGAGGAGCTCAACCAGGAGCAGCAGAGGGAGCTGAACATGAACCTGGACCATCCGTCTTCCTCCCAGCTCCGCACCGGTGTGGCCCGGGACTGGCCTGATGCCAGGGCAGTCTGGTCAGTCTGGTTACTGCCCATGAGTCTTTCATAGCTTGAATGGATAG
Organism: Thunnus thynnus; assembly: GCF_963924715.1. Lineage (NCBI taxonomy): Eukaryota > Metazoa > Chordata > Actinopteri > Scombriformes > Scombridae > Thunnus > Thunnus thynnus. The sequence goes on from NC_089519.1 coordinate 38,085,013, forward strand.
ATGGGAGTAAAACCAAAGTGGCCGTAACTCAGCTGGTAGAGCAGGTCAGCCATTAATCGTAAGGTTGGTGGTTTTATCTTAGCTCCTTCTGTCCACATGTTAAACTGTCCTTAAGAAAGACAAGGAACCCCAGAGTGCTCCAGATATTTGATGGACAAAAGCAACTGTCAAATGAAAACTATGGCCACCACATATTCAGACCAATGATTGGAAACTTGGACACCAATGATTCAAATTTTTGATGAAGACGCTAAATGTCGCACTGAACAAGAGCAAAAGCCAAAAATTGCAGGTGGTGTTTAAGGGGAGATTACATTTATTAACACTGACTGAATGTCTGATAACATTCTCTTGTCAACCATGTAATGTCACACTATTCCTTGTTGCAGGGTGAGTAAAGATGGCAGCCTAGTGGTCTGGGTCAACATGGAGGACCACCTCAGACTGGTGTCCATGCGAGACGACGCCAACATCGCCGAGGCATTTAAATGCATCTGCATCAACCTGCAGAAGGTCAGTGACGGGTCTGATCCTGAGAAAGGTTCATCAGCTCATAAGAGATCACTACAAAGTTTTGACAAAGTTGATGTTTTCACTTGTAATACATTTCAGCCACAAATGTCTTCAGCCCCAAAAAGTTCAGATTTGGGAAGAAGAGTTGTGGTAGGCCGTGGTGAAATTCATCAGTTGTTGAGGTTATGTTCAATAAGGCTGAAGGAAATACTGTCTTCCAGGTGTTTGAAAGTTAAAAGCTACAAATTCAATTCAAATAGTTCCTGGCTCATCAAAAATACTATCTCAAACACTGGAGCTCATTAAAAAAGCAAAGGGTTCCTCCAGTGGGAAAGGGTGTTATGACCTTTGATCTTCAGAAGTTTTGAACCTCTGATCAGTTTGTTTCTGCGTGTCCAGCTGGAAGAGTACTACAAAGCGCTCAGACACCCGTTCATCTGCAAGCAGCAGCTGGGGTGGGTGACGAGCTCTCCAGCTGACGTGGGGACGGGTCTGAGGATCACCGTCCACCTCAAGCTGCAACACCTTCCCAAACACAAACGCCTGCAGGACGTCCTGAAGAGGCTGAGGATCCGCATGGACAAAACAGGTACTGAGGGCAGACCTCCCACTGATGGTAGATACAATTTGTCTGCAGCTTCATATTAGCTTCAGATAAACTTTTAAATACATCTATTATATTGTGAGTGCATTATGAAGGGATCTTCTAATGGTCAGTATGAACTGTTGTTTTAAGACACACTTGAAAAATATGATTTCATATGAGCATCTTAAATATACAGGCAAAAATCAGAAAAAAGATCCACGCACTACCAGAGATCTTCGTCAGGAATTGACGATGCCTGATGAAGATCTCTGGTAGATCGAAACGTTGCTCAATTAAATTTGCTGGCAGCTACTGGTACAGTGTGCGCATCGTTTTTCTGATTTTTGCCTCTATGTGATTTTTGATCAAGCACCTGTGAAAGTTTTCTGGATGTGTGTACTCTGACCCTTCTCATCTTAAATATACAGGCAGAATTTAGTTGACATGTTAGAAAACCAGCTGTTAGATTTGGTATCTCAAGGATGTTCGACCTGTCAGATGTTGTTGGCATCAAAACTGTGCCCTTCCTGACACTCATTCAGCATAACACAAACCTGAAATACTTTGACTTTTGTCTTTTCTACAAAAACACAAAGTCAACAAAAGACAACAGTTCTGGGTTAAAACTTACCTTTTCATCTCCCAGAAACCCCTGCTCTGTACTGTGTGAGCAACATTGCGACGTTCGGCCCGAGCGAGGTAGAACTGACTCAGCTGGTGGTGGACGGGGTCAAACTGCTAATCACCATGGAGACGAGACTGGAGGGCAACCAAGACATCGATGAGCTTGTTCCTACGCAGAAGTAGATCTGGATTTGCATTGGCTGGATTGAGGAGGAGGAGGAGGAGGAGGAGAAGGAATGAACTGTCCAATCAGAGAGAAGTGTGTGACTCAGTCCATCATACAGCAGACACCAAGACTCTGTTGCCTGAATTAATTGTTTCAAACAAGTTGTAAAACCTGTGTAAATCAAATAAAGAGTGATTTACACGTCTGTTTCTTTCTGACATCATTGATTCTGACATAACAGTCGAACACAGCTCATTGCTCTGCTTTAACTATTTTACATGTGATCTTGCATATATTTGTGGCCTCGTACTATAAGCAGTGTGTTGTCGGGGTCACATTTCACATGTCTATGAGTTGTTAACAGCTCCACCAAATAGTGATTTTTCCCTCTAAACTTCTCACATGCTTTCATTTCAATAAATGTTCAAATGATCCAATATTTCAGCAAAAATCAAAGATTAGAGAAAAAGTCCAAAAACTGAAAACAGATTTGTGTATCAGAACTTTGTTTTTTCTTCTTTCCTCTCCCATTAATCATCTCACCACCCCTCAGATTTATCTGCTGACCCTTTGGAGGGGCCCGACCCCTAGGTTGGGAACCACTGGACTAAACTAGCTAACTGTATATAAAGTAGTGTAAACTAGCTCCACCTCCAGCAGCTACAACAGTAACATGCTGCTCTAACACTGATGCTTCACTATTAATAATCTAATGATGTCATATATAATAATATATCAGTCAGAGGGACCAAACCACTACTTTTACTGCAATACTTTAACTACATCCAGCTCATAATACTTATGTACTTTTACTGCAATACTTTAACTACATCAAGCTCATAATACTTATGTACTTTTACTGCAATACTTTATCTACATCAAGCTCATAATACTTATGTACTTTTACTGCAATACTTTAACTACATCAAGCTCATAATACTTATGTACTTTTACTGCAATACTTTATCTACATCAAGCTCATAATACTTATGTACTTTTACTGCAATACTTTATCTACATCAAGCTCATAATACTTATGATTAAATACTTTTACTGTAGTAGGATTGTATGCAGGACTTTTACTTGTAATGGAGTATTTTTACATTGCTGTATTGGTACTTTTACTCAAGTAAAGGATCTGAGTACTTCTTCCACTGCTGGTTTAAAGCTAAACCTCTTTCCAAATTCTGCTTAGCATGTTAGCTAATTAGCAACTAGCAATTTACAATCGGCATTAAGCATATTAACTAAACATTTTGTAGCTCATAATAAACATGATCAGACCAGCACCTATACATGTGTAGAATATGTCTGCTCACCTAGCAGGTGAATATTACTAACACTGTTTTCAGAGTTGCTAATGTTAGCTTAGCTCAGACCTTTCTGCCACAATCTGTGTTTGCCCCAGAATCATGCCGCCTCCTGAACTACTACTGTTTTTTTCTCCCCCAACTTTATTTGTTTTGTACAAAATTATACAAAACGTGAAGGATAAACAAGAACAAGTGGTACATACAGCGGGGAGGATGGGATAAGACTAAAGATGTATTATAATACATCCATGGGTAAGACACCCACCTCTGGTGCCCAACAAATGCCAGTAAAGTTGATGTGTATGTGTTGCCTATGTTCAGTAAAGCTCCCCTCTGTAAATGCCCATCTTGCTTTCTTCTGTTTTGGAAATCTGCAAATCAACAGATTTCAATTTTTAAATTCAGATCTAATTTTTCCTTGTTGTTTTTGAAGGATCTGCGTTTTTTAAGGAAAAAACAGAAAAACAGTTTGGTCATCCAATTAGGATTTATGTGAAGAACTATTTATCAGGCTGGAGCAAAATATAAAATTAATTTTTATGATAATTATAAAAATGTAAAAAATTCACTCTTGGGGCAAGATGCCCCAGGGGAACCTTCCCTGACCCCCATATTTTTTGGTGCAATCTGATGTTTGTTGATGTGTAAAAATTAATAAAAGACATCAAGATCTCTGGAAAAACTAAGACACGCACTATGTTTAAATGAAAGGATATAAAATCAACTCATCCTCTGATAATGCTACAAGCTTATTTGCTTATAGCAAAACCTTAGCTAACTACAATTAGAAAAAATGATTAGTGACGAATATACCTACAGTCTACAAAAGTTTAGTCATTGACCAATGTCTTTAATACATAGAGATGTTGACCAAATTGAACAATTTGTTGAAACAGGATTCTTCACGCATTTTCCAGCAAAAAGCAGCTGAATCAGGTGTTTCTCAGTAGGAGGACAGCTGACTTTAAATAACAGAGGACAGGGGCACACTGCTAAATTTGCAGCCTTTAATTTTGATGTCTTCTTCTGACTCTGATGAAGACATACTCTGACTCTGATGAAGACACAGTAGTGTGCAAACAAACTATAACTTGGATTTACAACTAGGAGGCTGAGGTGTGATTTTATTCCACCTTGTGAACCTTTACAGTCCCAACATGGTGCCCTCATTGCTACACCACATTAATGGAAATTTAGTTATTTTTAATTTATAAATTTGTTGCAGTTTGCAATGACACAGTGTACCATTTTTATTTAGCTGAATCTCAGGGAGATATCCTCGCTGTTAAAATGTCCTGATCTGACTCTCATTAAAACTAGGAAGCTGAAGTGTCAGTGCTGGTGGTGGTGAATGGGTACAGATGTTTTTGACTTCATGGCATCTGATTCTTGTCCTATCTCATACACGTTATAAGCCTCAACATTTATATAACCAAGAACCCATTCATACCTTCACCAAGTGGTTTTTAATCTAACAACCTTAAAGGATAAGTTCACAGAGTTTCAAGTGTGTCTTAAAACAACAGTCAGGTGTCCATATGAACAATGAAGGAGGTTTTCCTCATTGTAATCATTCTTCCTGTTCATACAGGCTATTAAAAGATCCTTCAAATGTGCTGCATTCAAAAGTAGATGTGAAGCTTCTATTCAGCTTCAGCAGTCTGAGTTAGTCATATCAAGTGGATATCTGACACATTTACAGTCTTTTTAGCATCAAATTCCCTCTTTGTGTTTCCTCAAGACAGTGTTTCCCTGTTGAGCTGCAGGTGGAAGTATAGTAACAAAAAGAGGGACTTTGGCACTAAAAAGACTGTAACGTTGAAAGATATCTACTTGATTTGACTCATTTGGACGCTGAAGCATTTTTGCACAGAAGGAGGACTGTGGATTTTGTCCTCCATCACTTCCATTGTAAGGTCATTATGAAGGGATCTTCTAATGGTCAGTATGAACAGGAGGAATGATTACAGCAAGAAAAACAGCTTTAATGCTCATTTGGGCTCCTGAACGTTGTTTTAACTCATCCTTTAACAACACTTTTTGGCATTTCACTTATAGGCAGATTGGAGATTTTTTTCCTGCCATTTCTTTGATATTTTGGTACATTTGTGGATGTGGGAAAGCTGCAGTCAACTGCAGTGAGTTCAGAGATCCATCACAAAAAGCTAGTTTGGGTTTGACTTGAACTCGATGGTGCAGTTCTCCTGACGACCTGCTGCAGGCCGACAGTGAAAGCTCAGTGAAGTCATTATTTCAACACATTATTGACATCTATCATCGTGCACAGTAGGAACACTAAGTATGAGTTTAGACCTGACATAATGAAAACAAACACACACTTCGACTCAGGTTCAGGTTCTACTGTAGAAATAATCAACATAAAAATGAAAAAGCTGTGATCACAAAATGACTCATGTTCAAAGTCTTTCAGTTCTGTGGTTTTTATTTAAAATGAATCTATCATGGCTACACCAGACTTCTGCTACTTTCCTGTTGGCAATGAGTCTGAGAAATCAAGTCACATGGTGCAAGTTACTCTCTGAAAGCTGAGGCAAGGGGTATTTTCAAGTAAGAGGCTCACGATTAGTCTTTCCCACGTCACATGAACTCATCCTTCTCAGACAAGGGTTTAAAATGTGCATTGTTTGTTCCCTTCCTGGTTTCAAGTGCTACAACATACCAAAGTGTTCCCAGCTCCTGTAATGATGGAGAACCATTGAACCCTCAGAACCTCAACAAACAAGTAGAGCTGTACCACTGTTAGTGGTTCTGCATACAGCCAAAAATTCTAAATATACAGAAAAAATAAAAAAATACACAAACTGCTCATTTCCTCTGGTACAATTGAATGCATCAGAAATACAAAGCAGCATATTTAGAAGGCATAAAGTGGTGGAGTAGAGTTTTATCTACCAGGAAACAGGATCAAAAGGCCAATTTTGATCCTGTTTCTTAAGTATAAGTTTGGTGATAAATCTAGTGATACTCTAGTGATTTTCTATATTTTTCCTCTTGTCAACAAATCTCATGTTTGGATCTAAACCAACAATGAACTGATCTACTAACAAGTATCGTGTGTGTAAAAGCCTGATATATCTTATTCCTCTGTGCCGTAGACCTCCGTTGTCCAAAAACTGTTAAAAACATGTCAGTGAGCCACAACGCTGCACTGGGTGACATGTTCCTTCACCAGCATGAACACACACACTGTAGTTTATTTTGGTTCAATTTCACACACCGTCCTGCTGCCAGAAATACTCACTAGAGCACCGAATGTGGATTCATCTGCCGCTGAAAATAGTCCCCAACGAGGAAAATACTGAACCGTTTTAAACATGAAACTATAAATTTGTGAAGTCATATTGATGATTTCAGTGGGAACCAATAGGGTTTGGGCTGAGAGCTACAGACAGAGTAGGGAAGTCAGAGAGATGGACTAACACATTGTTGGTCTTTTCATGAGATTTGCTGACGCAAAGAAAAATACAAAAAAATACCAGATTTAAGTTTGAACGGGGATCACATGAATGGAAAACAATCTGCTTTACTGAACTTTAAGAAAAGAATGATGGAAAAATAATTTCAGTGGAGGAAAACAACCAAATATAAACAGATTCTGTATACAAACAGAAATTAATTAACTCTGTACCTGCACATATTCACCTGTACAGGCTCGTTTTATACAGCAAAAATAACAATAACTAAAAAAAACACATTCTATTGTGTCAGCTGTACATGTGGAAAGAGATTTACAGAGCTTTAGTTTGTGTTTGAACCACCTGAAATGGTTGTTGAACAATGACATCATTACTAAGAGCTCAAATATTATTGCAATAGTATTAACATCAGCCAGTAGGGGAGCAAAGGGAGATCAAAGGTCAAAAATTTCTCCATTGATACAACCAACAGTGAGGATGTTGTCACTACCTGATTGTTAATTACACTTAATGACACTAAACTCTGTGAGCTCACAAATAAAGTGACAGTAAAAGTGGATATTTGCTGCACATTAAGAAATGGTTCATATGGTAAATGATGAGCGCGTTCACATGCACACAAGTATCCTGGTTATGATCAGCTTTTTGGTGTATGTAAACCATATCCTGGTTTCAGGAACCTAGATAAGCCGTCTGCAACCAGGGTTCTGAGGCATGTAAACACCTGATGCAGGTTTCTGATCATTCTGCTTTATGTCCAGGTGAGGAGTCAGTCAGTAAAACTTAAGATATGATGGTAAATCCTGTAATGATGATCAACACGCTGACTTCAGTAAGGCAGCGTTCAGCCAGAAGCCAAAAAGCACAGAAATGATCAGAAACCTGGATACTGTTATGATCATGTAAGCGGGGCTAACGGGGTGCAGCTGGCGTCAGGCTTCAGAGGCTGCTGGACATTTACAACTAGAAAAGAAACACTTTTCTTTTCTAAATGTTGTTTCTGAAGCTTCATGCAACAAATACAAACCCATTGGCAATTAAATCATATCAGAAAAAAATAATGAAAGTCAGCCAGCTACAGAGTGTGAGAGCTGCACTGTTGTCAACTTACAGGGTTGGGTATGCTAACATTAGCTAGAGAGGTACCTTATTTAAATCTTTTATAATTCATTCCTCCCTAAACCTCTGTGGTTGATGAGCTAACATTTATAATAAGGTGTGATCAGATGCATGCTGGACTGTTTACTTACCACAAACAGCCAATGCACCAGCTGTTCAAACGTTAATACTGTAGCTAGCTAGCAAAGTGCAAACCAGCGATGCGTGTGTGTGTTTGTGTGTGGAGTGTGTCTGTGCTACAACGTTGACTCTAACCTATTTCATCATTCACCAGAAACTCAAGTTCTCTGTTATTTCCTCCAGTTTATCTCCTATTTTACTTGTCTACGTATGTTTATGAATTAGAGTCATGTATAGAGTATATCATGTATAGAGTCATGTGTACCATGTCTTTGCCTCAACGCATTGTCTTTGACCCCCTTTACACCTTGTGTTAAAATGCATTTTGGGTGATTGGATTGCAACTGGATAGTGCTTGACCACATGGAAGTACAGGTGTAAATGCACCCAAGAAGCATTGAGGACGGATTGTGATCCGATCGGCCAAACCACCTCCGGAGGTGCTCAGGGACGCATTGTGACCACATTGAACACAAATGTAAATGCAATTGTGTTTTCAATCCACATACAACAACTACGTGGGCGGCGTTTGATAGCGCATAGGCCCACGTAGGTTTGACACCCAGTATTTATCCATAAAGGTCCCCATCACTATCCTCTCCCATCAGTCTTGACTGCGTTCCCACATCCAGATTGTCCTCTGGACAGTGGTGGCACTGACCGCAGCTGAAATAAAAGCAGCTGCATAAAACGGCATTCTCCTCTGATTTCGGCATTTGGCATTCCAGTTGTCAAAGACGGCTTCTACCCCGGCTTTGAAAAGCAAGCAAAAGTCCATACAATAGTGCAGCTTCATGATTGGCCACCATCTTTGTTTGTTGTTTTTTTTGGACCCGTGCAAATGAGAGGAGGATGTGACGTTTGGTTGTTTGAGCTGGACAAAGCAATCGGATCTCGATCTGATCTCAATGTGGAGACTGGAGACAAGTACGAACACGGTATTAATGTAATCAGGTTAAATCATATCTAGATACAATTTGGATATGAGATACATTTTAATGCAAGGTATAAAGGGACTCTTAGTGTCTTCACCTTTATATGCGATCGCATCACCTCACATTCAGTCTGAACACTGATTTACTCAGCTGACATCATAGCGAAGATTAATGGTGAATTAACTGGCAAGCAAGCTAAACTGGCTCTCTAGCAGTGGTGGTCAGGTAACAAATAAAAACAGTTTTACACCGTCACAAAGCAACGTGGTGACAGACACATGTTTGATGAGTATTTGTGTTTTACACTGTAACTGCATACATTGCTAGCTAGATGTTCATCTATTGTAGAGGTCATGTTTCAGTGACTGTTTATTTGCACTCCAGAAACCGGATTACTGACAGAAACCAGGTTAAGGCTCTGCAATAATGTTACAGCTGATTACATGCAGTTTGGTTTCCTGATAAAAGAAACCAGGTTACTTTACAAGACGTTCAAGAATTTGATTACCTGTAAAACCTTTGAAAAATCTGATTTCTTAAGTGCAGAAACACAGTGACTAAACAACCGTAAGTCTCACTTCAGTCGACCTTAAATGATCTGTAATGACAGATGGATTTCAATGCTAGCAAACAAATTGAGCTCTCTTCCTTGTTAGCCTGGCTTTGTTCTGGTTCTCATCAGTGTGGTGGAGGGACAGACTACATCCTGCTGAACACCTGCACCACCAGTCGTTTTAATATTTGGTTTTACTGGCAAACATTTAGTGACATTAAATAGTAACTGTGTTGAGTATAATAAGGTGTATTTTCAAAGAGTTATACAGCAGTTAGCCTGCAATAGTGCTAAACACAAGATGGCCGCCGTCACTTGGTGAGGCGTCGTCCTGTGAAGAGGAGGAGTAGCGGTATCCTCCTCGCAGTGTTTAAGGATTATGTGATCATAACTGGACATCTGTCACAGCCTGAGCTCGTTGGCCACTTTGGAGGCGATGTTCTTAAAGGCGATGGACGTGCCAGAGATCCTTTTAAACCGCACGCCGTTGAGCGAGAGGCGGGGCAGTTTGCACACCTCAATCTCCCATTGGACCAGACTGTCCTGCCGGGCATCGCCATGCACGCAGAACAGCATGTAGCGCTCGCGCTGCTCGTAGTCACAGTTGTTGGCGTCCAGAACCCTCCGGATCTCCTTCATCATGTCCCCCGGCTCCATGGAGGACGTGGTCTTCATGCTCCAGGTGAAGCGCAGGGAGCGAGGCTTGGAGTCCCTCCCCTCCTCCTTAGGCTCACCTGATGAACTCCTGGAGGAAGGCGAATGAATCAAACAGACAACGTTAACAGAGGAGGCAGCTGTTATCATGTTACACTGTTCATCCAGAGTATGTTTGATGATTGTAGGACTATCACGTTGAGCTCTGTGTTCAAGGGTCAGTTTACTCTCGAGTGCAGTTGTTTCCAAACTTTTTAAAACCTCCTCATATTCTCAGTACATTCAGCCTTTCTCAATACAGAGAAAACCAAGTTTGGACTTCGGAGAACTTAGGATGTTTAACTCAGGAGTCCAAACTCTGGAGGACGGGAGGACGCAAGTATGATCATTCGCAACCAGGACAAACAACAAAAACAATTTGGTAAGAACAGACAAACAGTGGTACAAAAACTGTATGGAAGGAAGATTAAGAGGAAGGAAACTGAGATTAATTACTTTAGTGCTGGATTGTCTGGAGTTCTTGTAAGTGGACGTCAGTGTTTTTGCTGACAGCATCAACTCAGCTTCAACACACCTGTACCTGACTACTGTGACTAAACCATCTCAATCCAAAGCTCCACTAACAGAACACAACCTGACTCAGTTATGTTATCACATCCATTAAACGAACTTTAACATAGAATGTTCTGCCTCTGTTCATTCTTATTTATTTCTATTTATTGATGTTTATTGAAATGTGTTGATAGCTGTACTTATATGTTGTTCTGTCTCCCAAAAGGAATTATATCAAATATTAAAACTCGCCACTGGTTGGTGTAAAATGCATTCTGGGATACTTGGCTACCTCAAGTCCACAAAAGTCCAGGTCCCAAAGTGTCCCTTGACAAAAAGGACACAGAGAGAACAAGGTCGTTTGGACTTGGACTGAACTAGAGCAGATGAAGAGACAAGGACGCAGGTTGAGAAAGGCTGTTTCTGAAAACTTGCGTGCTGGAAAGCTTGCTGTGTTTCTATGACAACCAGCAACTGTGAGCGGTCGTCACCCGTCGTAGCTATAGGGTTAAGTCACCAAGACAATGTAAAGCAGAAAGCTCTAAAGACACAGGACTTGGTTGTTTGAAATGTTGAATCTCTGAATTAGGTTACAGACAACAATCCTGTCATTCACCTGAACCTGCCTGACCTGTGGAGGCCAGATATCCCAGAAGCAACCATTCCCAGCTGTTACTGACCTGCGCGCAAACTTGGAGGTGATCTTGCCGATGAGGGAGGTGGAGGTGCCGCGGCGGGGCGTGGCCAGCGTGGCGGCGGCGTGCGGCGACAGGCTGGGTGAGACCGGCGGACCGTTGTAGGTGGCGGGGCGTCGGTCTCGGAGCTGCGCGCCGTGGAAGGTGGAGCGGCTGGAGGAGCCCCGGGGGAATCGGGTCCGGTCCGGCGTGGTGCTGCTGCTGCTGGTGACGCTGAAGGCTGACGGTGATGATGGAGGCTGGTGGGGGGAGCTGGGGGCGGGACGAGAGGACGGTAACATAGTGATATAAGATGATGAAACAATGTTTCCACTGTTTAGTTTTTGGATAAATGAAGCGCTGATGTGCTGAAAGAAACTGTGGATCTTATTCCCGTAGTTTTGTTCATCTTTCCTCACCTCTGATACTCTGCGTTGTCGTCGATGGGAGGCAGGCAGGACTTCATGGGGTGTCCTGACGCCGACATGGACTTGACATGACGGGGCCGGGTGGAGGAGACGGTTGCCCCCGGCGATGGGGAGGGGGATGCTGCAGGTACCTCCGGTAGACTGAAGCAGAGAGGGATTGGTTTATGATTTGGAGCAAAACAGGTGTGATCAGTGAAAACTCCCAGAATTCCTCTCACCTGCTGTCCTTCCCGTTGGGAACAGCAGCTGAGTAGCGATCGGTGCTCGTCCTCTCATAAACGTACGTGTTCCTCCGAGTAATGCTCTGTAACAAACACACAGAATCATCAGTGACTCTGCAGCTCCTCTCAGCGTTACGGAGCTTTATAGTGAGTTTCAGCTCATTGTTTATCTGTCCGGCTGCAACTTTACTGTTGTGGTTCACTCTCAGAGCTCTCATAGCGTCGTTTTGGGTCACAGCAGGCAGCTGTTTTCAGAGAAAAAGCTCTAAAAAGCTATTTAGAGCTTAAAAAGAATATTGGACTTACATTCACCAGGTGGACAGAAACACGACTCCAAATGAATGATAATGTTGCTCCGTAACTGCTGGATGTGGAAATAAGAAACTGTTTGCTAACAAGTTCAACATGTCAACTTAATAGCTGATGATGAGTCAGTGTTGTGTTCACTACTTGTTTCTGATGGAAACTAGTGGACAAAAAGTCAGTTAATGCAGGTTTAACATTTTGTTATTTAGCAGTTAAGTTACATCACGTTTGTAGGCGCTTCCTGATGCTGTGGACTCTCTGGTTGGCAAGATTTGTTTTTCTGATACTGCAAGAAATAAAACACTGTTGCCGTCCTCCTGTGAAATATCATAATGTGACAGATATAAATTGGAGAAGGCAAAGTTTTTCTCATCTCTGCAGGAGAAAGAAATGTCTTTTCAGTGCATTCATAGATTTTATTGTGTGAAATTCTTCCTTCAGTTCAGAAGTCATATAGATGTGTGTCTTTCTGTATGGATTCCCTCTGAGACACAGAGGAAGGCTGAGCTGTATTATGTTATAATACTATGTATTATGTTTCAGTTATACACAGGGTGAGTGGGCAAAGTCTGTAACACTGCACTTAATGTCCAAGTTCCAAAACTTGAGGTGAACGTATGTAGAAACGCTGCCTGCAAGTCAAAAGGTTCGTTTGAAACGACGTCGGCTCGTCGCACATAAATGGTTCTCTCACATATTTCAGATGTGATTCAGCTCCAACATGTACGGATGGATTTGAGAGGTTGACATTTGGAGTTTGTTTACGTAGCCTCCGGATCCGGAGGAAGCTTCCTGAAAGCTGACCAATCAGAACAGAGTGGGCTCATCAGGAGGCGGGGCCGTAAAGAGACAGGAGCTAAAACGACCTGTTTCAGACAGAGGCTGAACTGAGGGGCTGAGGTTGCACTACAACCTCAATAATAAACATAAAGTAGAATTATCACCTTTCTGACAATGTCAACAAAAACTGAAAATGTCATAAAAGTAGAATTTATGGCAGAGCTGTTGGATTGCATTAGACAATAAAATGGCCGGTGAGTGTTTATGACCACTATATCACCACATAGCTGCTGAAACCACTCAGATCTGTACCTGTCACATCTTTATCTACATGTTCCATCTCCATTGATTCTTCATGTATTGCTGTTGCCTTCTTTGTATTATGCACTCGATTTCAGCGATAAAGTTAAAATAAATTGAAAACAAATAAACAGAGGAGGGCGTCCTCTCACCCCTGAGGCTGTAGCTGACTTCCTGCGGTCAGGAGCTCCCATGGGTGAAGCCGGAGTGGCGCCAAGCTCGTCCTTCCTGTCGCTCTCTACGCTGTTGGCATGGCAACGCTTGGTGTAGGAGACAGGCGGCGGGATAGAGGGTGCCACTGTGACACAGGACAGACAGACAGACTTATCCCGCTGTGGTTGATTCATTTAAACACAAGGTCCACTTACTCAGCGATGCTGGAGCAGCTGAGTAAATTGGACCTTTTGTTTACAATATTTACAACAGATACGACTCCCGGAGGTTCAGAAGATATAGGACGGAATCTCACCGT